>NC_072015.1:37033583-37163583 GCF_027791375.1 Indicator indicator | reverse complement strand
ACTCCACCACCTCCCTGGGCAGCCCATTCTAATGGCCAATCTCTCTCTCTGTGAAGAACTTCCTCATAATATTCAGCCTATACCTCCCCTGGCACAACTTGAGACTGTGTCCCCTCGTTCTGCTGCTGGTTGCCTGGGAGAAGAGACCAACCCCCACCTGGCTACAACCTCCCTTCAGGTAGTTGTAAAGAGCAATGAAGTCACCCCTGAGCCTCCTCTTCTCCAGGCTAAACACCCCCAGCCCCCTCAGCCTCTCCTCACAGGGCTGTGCTCCAGGCCCCTCAGCAGCTTTGGCTCCCTTCTCTGGACATGTTCCAGTACCTCAACATTTCTCCTGAACTGAGGAGCCCAGAACTGGACACAGGACTCAAGGTGTGACCTGAAGCAGCAACACAAGAAGGTGGAATGAGGAAAAAGTGTTGGAAGCCCAGTTTTTTAAAAAAGCAGAGTAAAGAAATAAAGGTGGTGAAAAAAAAATATCTAGCAACAGCTTCCCAAAGACATAATTTAAAATGACAGAAGACTCCACAAACTAAAATAGTGAAAAAAGCAACAGACAATATTGCACACCTAGAAGGCCTAGAAGAGCAGGCTGCCTGGCTCTTGATTTGCATGGCCCATCTCTGTCTTACCAGCTGCCTCCTTCTAGTGGAATCACAGTATCACAGTATATTAGAGGCTGGAAGGGACCTCAAGAGATCATTGGGTCCAACTCCCCTTCTGGCATACCTGGCACATTAAGACCTGACATCCTAAACATTGCCTTCCTTTTACAGATGAGTCCTAGGTATGAAATGTCAATCCTAGTGTTCAACAAGTAAAGCTGAAAGATGTATAGCTTGATTACAGCTCTATTAGATCATTATGGAACAGCGGTCACAATATGGTGTAGCCTTTCTAATCCAAACAGTATATACAGTATGCAACTAATAAACTACCAGGAAAATTGGATGAAAACTTACACACTCTGAAAACTATGAAGATGATTCATAAAAAATGATCAAAACCTTTTACACTATTTGAGTGTAGAAGTCAGAGGTTCATCCTACAGAATTGTTGGTTGACAGATATACAATAAACGAAAGATTGAATTTAGTACAGCTCTTAGTAATTTCAGGAGCCTTATTCTAAATGACACTTCTGAGTTATTATTATAACTCATGGAAAATTCTCATCCCTACCCACCACACTAAGCCCAGAAGGGTGGAACATGCAGGTAGCAAAGAAATTCTTCAAAAGAAACATTGACTCTCAGGAGGTGTCTATGTTAGCTGATTTCATGTACAAATCCTGAACTCTACCTGCCTATAAAGTAAACAAAAAACATGTTAATTTTAAACAAAACTACATTTATCCCTATCTCCCCAAGTGTAAATATGTGTTAAAACACCTCTAAAAATAGAGTTCAAAGACAAATGCCTTTCCTATGGGGATCAACAAGGGAGAATTTCTTTTCATCTCAAGAAAACCACAATTCAAAAGGAAGACTGCAGCCTTTAGGGAAATACCTAAAAACAATGTTAAGATGTTCCAAGGAATGTGTTATACAGTCTTGAAGCAAGCTCACCTGAGCTGAAATTTCTTAGGTATGGCAGATCTTGTTAAGTAATTTTAAAAGCAAAATCAAGAGCAACAGTAAAAAATCAATAAAACTCTAAGATGTTGGTTTCCTTTCTGTGCCTAAAAGCAGATATTTGTCTTCAACATTGCTTCACTCCAAAAAATAAAGTTCTGTTAGGAAACAAACCCCACTGTTTGAGGCACTGTCCGAAGCAGGTACAAAAAGCTTCAGCATACCTCCTGCAGTCTTGGAAAAGTTCCTCTATGAGGGGTAATATCCCTCCCTGTCTCTAGACAAAGAACTACAAGTAATGCAATGAACAGTCATTTTGCCCACAAATTATAGACATTCTTCCTGCTAGGAGCACTTTAAATTGCATGCTTAGCTGGCATTAAAGTTAAACCTTTATGAGGCAGACTCATACTCAGAGCTAGCACCAGGCCTACACATGTGTGCTGTGTACAGTCTGGTTGATCAAGATTTAAGGAAACACTTCCACTGAGGAAGAATTGTCATTGATAAGGCCAGGCTGGATGAAGCTAAGGCCAGGCTGGATGAAGCTCTGGCCAGCCTGATCTAGTGTGAGGTGTCCCTGCCCATGGCAGGGGTTTGGAACTAGATGATCCTTGTGGTCCCTTCCAACCCTGACTGATTCTATGATTCTATGATATGTATGAGCTACAGCAAAGGTTGTCTATCTGTCCTTTGCACATAAGCTCCCAAGAATGCAACTGCATGAGAGAACAAAACAAGTTCAGTTCCATATACAAATATTTTCTAGAGAGTCTCCAAAAATTATGCACTATACCCACACATTACAAGGTCCTTAGGACTTTGCTGGAACCTAAGGACAGTTTCTTAATTTTTAACCAAAATGGGATGCTTATTTTTTGCAGTAGATTTTGTGACCCATCGTTGCAGTCAGGCATTCTGTTCTACCAGGCATGGAGTAAATGTAGAACAAAAGCATAATTCCTGTTTTGAACAACTCCCAAGCCAAGTAACTCCAAGAGCTATACTTAGAAGCATATCACTTAGAAGAGATCATGCCCCTGTAACCAGCACTTCTGAGGCCGCATCTCAAGCACTGTGCCCAGTGTTGTTCTCCTCACCACAAGAAAGATAGTGAGTTGCTGGAGCGTGTCCAGAGGAAGGCAATGAAGCAGGTGAAAGGTCTGGAGAATAACTCTTATGTGGAGCGGCTGAGGGAACTGGGAGAATCATAGAATCAACTAGGTTGGAAGAGACCTGCAAGATCATCCAGTCCAACCTATCACCCAGCCCTGTCCAATCAACTAGACCATGGCACTAAGTGCCTCATCCAGGCTTCTCTTGAACATCTCCAGGGATGGTGACTCCACCACCTCCCTGGGCAGCCCATTCCAATGGGTAATCACTCTGTGAAGAACTTCCTCCTAATATACCTTCCCTGGCAGAACTTGAGACTGTCCCCTCCTTCTGCTGCTGGTTGCCTGGGAGAAGAGACCAACCCCCACCTGGCTACAACCTCCCTTCAGGTAGTCATAAACAGCAATGAGGTCAGCCCTGAGCCTCCTCTTCTCCAGGCTAAACAACCCCAGGTCCCTCAGCCTCTCCTCACAGGGCTTGTGTTCCAGGCTCCTCACCAGGAGGCTGAAGAGGAAATCTGTTTGCTCGCTAAAGATACCTGAAGGACGTTGCAGTGAGGTGAGTGTTGCTCTCTTCTCCCTAGTAACAAGTGATAGGAGAAGAGGAAATGGCCTGAAATTGCACCAGGAGAGGTTTACATTGGGTATTAGGAAAAATTTCTTAACTGAAAAGCATGGTTGGGCATTGGAATAGGCTGTTCAGGGAGGTGATGGAGTCACTGTCTCTGGAGGTGTTCAAAACAAGTGTAGACGTGGCACTCTGCAATATGTTTTCATGGCCATGGTGGTGTTAGGTGGACAGTTGAACAAGATGAACTTAGAGGTCTTTTCTAACTGAAAGGAGTCTTTGATTCTATGATTCAGTTTAAACACACAGCCTTTCAGAGAAAAAAAAATAGAAAAAGCAGTGCAGTTTGTTTGGTCTTACACAAGATGTGTGCCATAATTTCTGTTTATTTGTGTACCTCTAACAATTCTTCTTTATTGTCCTTTTTTACATTCTTACATCCTGACTAAGAGATTAACAAAGACTTTGTTAATGTGCTAGAAAAGTTCATAGCACTGGGCCTTATGCAAGACATATCCAACTCATGAGAAATAATGTAATTGCTGTTTAGACCCAAAATCTGTCTGTCTCTGGCTTGATATTCTCCAGGAAAAGAAGATTAAATACTTGTCTATATGTATGAGGGTTTATGGGGGAAAAAAAGTCTGTTTTCCAGGTAGCTACTTCTTTTCCAATGTAAACACAATCCATACCAAAAAAAAATAAATAAATTAAAAGCCTGGATGCCATTGTCTCCTCCACAAATTTAATGCTTCCACCTCTTGCCAATTAAATAGTGCACTGCTCTCTCTCTCCTAAAATCCATGACTGAGTGTCATAATTTTCATCTATGCTGCTACTAAATTACTTTTAAAAGTGAAATATATGGGGGGGGGGATGTGGGGAGGATGGCAGGATTTCACACTAAAACTATTGAAGGTGAAAAAGGAAATATATATTCTCCTTAAATGTCTTTGATTAAAATATAGGCATTTTCTTTTGAAGAACAGAGCAATTTGATTGTGATTTTAAGCCTCCTGAAGTGTCTATATGTGTATCTCAACTGTAAGATAAGAAAATGACATATAGAAGAGAAGATCTAAAACAGAAAATGATTTCAGAGAAATATAGTATTCCAGGAAGATATATATATATAGATATATATATATATATTTATATTTATATATTCTCCAGTATTTTTAAGAAAGAGTATTTTTTTTCTATGAAAACAATTCATTGCAATTTTTCAAAACCTCTAATTTTTAAAATGGCTGAAATGTATTTAATGTTTTAAATGATTTAGTGTTAGGCAGAGACGATTTGTTTTTTCCTTGAAAAAAATATGCTGGATGTGTAGAGGAGAAAATTGCCAGGACCTAGAAAACACATGGTTGATTTTAAGGATATGGAAGGAATTAAATATATGTGTATATGGAAAGGAAGTAAGAAAGAAAAGAAGTGGTCCTGTAAAGAGAATAACAGATGGTTCCATTTCATCAGAAAGCTGGCTACAATTCCTTTGTAATACTTTTTTGATAATTTCTAAGAATAATTTCTTTAGTTTATTTAGCTTGTGGATACTAATTGTCAGATTTTATACATCAATTAGTGGATGTTTGACTGAATTAAATGGTAAGACAAGACATCTGTTGACTATCTTTGATATTTATAAATAACTAGATATAATATAGAATGAAGATACTAAATTAGAAGAAAAGAATAATGTGATAAGAAAGCAATGCCACTTGTTAAATTTACTCTTTCCTGCTTGCCCAGGTGATATATCACAGAAAGGTTGTCTGAGCTGTCATTGTGGCATCACTAGGAGGATGTACACAATATCTTCCATTCAAATTACCTTTCAGATCAATCACCCTCATCAGGCTTCTATCTTCATCTGAGGGCTGTAGGACAAATGTTTTGGCTTATAGGTAGGAAATCTGGAGTTTGAAAGAGCTCTGTGAAATCAGGTTCGATGATTAACTTTGATAAATTGTATTAAGGAAGGACAATAAATGATATGTGCTTGTTGAAATAACTCCTACAATTGCCTTGCAATTTCTAAAAAAAAAAAAAGGCTGTCCAATACTTCTTTTTTTTTTCCTTTTTTTTCCTGAACTGAGCAAAAAAACGTATCCCTGAAATACTTAGAACAAATATTTACTGGATTTTCCAAGAGATATATCATTAAAAACGCACTATAGTTGCACACCCATGTATTGGTTGCAGAAACGTCTTCTGAATCTTGAACTACTTGTTTTAACTGAAAGACTGAGTTTTCCCACTAGCACGTGAGTGTAGAAAAGCATGAAGCAAAGAGCAGGGGTATCAGGAAGGTTTGTGCTATGTTCCAGTCAGATTAAACTATAAATCAGAAGCCTGGATATTTTAATAACACATTAAATTCTCCTTACGCCCTTAGCGCTGCAAGACTGTGAGTTAAACAGCAGCTTCAAAATATTTTCTACGGTACTCTCATTTTTTATACCCTACCTTTTTTAAACATGATAAATGAGACTCAGCTTCAAGTGCATTGTAAATACTGCATGCATATTACTAATAACACATTCTCAAAAATTTTTAATCTTCCCCTAACACATATGGCACTATCGATTACTTATACTCTTTTAATAGAATGTAACATTGCTTTTAAAATGACATACAATTTATACAGGATGTCACGAACCCCTAGACTGCCTTGGCACATATTTATATATTTCAGCTACAATTTATCACTTTGTGAAGTGCACTTTGCGTAATTGAAAATAATGACATAAAAATCATCTACTCTTCTGCACTGGTAGTGTGATATACTATCTTGATAGCTTAGTGTACTATATGAAGTCAGTCTGCAGAGCCATGCCTTTGAAATATGATTTAAAACAGAATTTATAATGTCGCAGAATTACATAAAACTGTGTGAAATTGTGCAGATAATCATTTAAATCTCCCTACATGAAAAGATAATTGCTCCAGAAATTAACTGTACCTGGGGTTCATTCATTTGGTCATGGCTAGTTTCTTATATAGTGATGATTTGATATTACAGCTAATTAAGATCAGGTCAGAGTTGCTGAAGGTCAGACATTAATGCACAGGATCATTGAAATGATAATTATAAACAGATTAGGAAGCTACGGTCTTTTATAAGGGGTTATTAGATAATTACTGTGAGAGTGTACGGCTTACTGTAATAATGGATTATCGACTACTTACAGCGTTTTAAGGGTGAGAGTATATTACTTCCTCAAGGACTAAGAGGAATAATGTTGTTGGAACTCAGGGCTCTGTAAATAAAATAGCCCCAACTGCTTTTCTGTTTTCTTCTAGAGACTGCACTCCTTTGTCGGGATAAACTGCATCATTTTATCTCAATGAGACTTTTAACATTTCATAGCTGGGAAGGTCCTTTATGATTTTTTTTTCCTTTTCCTTTTGCAGGCTAAAGGGGGAAAAGATTTTTTAAAACACAAATTTTATTCCATTTTGAATACACAGATAAAGCTGCCAGAAGCTTTACTAACAATAGAATGGGAATAATAAACACTTTGTAATGATTTGGGGGAGATTAGTCTGAAACATACTGATGCAACAATTGCTTTGACTTTTATTCTAGCATACCCTTTCACATATTAAAAATGACAAAATACAAAGCTAAATAATAAATTGTTATATAGCTTTAGCACACCTTGATCTACTACAGGTTGAACTCCATTTAATTCGGGGCTGTGTGCATCAGAGCATGGCCTATAAATCAGTGAGAGGAAAGATGGCTTTAAAAGAGCTTCTAGAAAGATAGCACCATTTGAATATTGCAGAAGACACTCGCAGACAGGTTTCAAAAGCAGCTAGGAAAAAGTGAAGACATTTGTACCACCTATAGTGACAGTGACTATATAACTGAAAAAGTAAAGAAAGAATGAGGGACACCTCTGGGGTGTCCTTTGAAAGCAGGACTGGTTTTATTGTGTAGTCCTTCCATGCAGAACAAAATGTATAACCTTTGGAGAGAAAGTATTTCATTCTCTTCAGCAAAAATTGTCATAGGTGGATCCCACACCTGATTGTAAAGACTGGAAAGGCTACAAGTTGGATGAGTAGTACCAGTAGTGGGGAAGGCAGACCACTTATGTCTGCAGACCTCTGAAAATATTTAGGAACCTACAGCACAAAACAAGAAGAGAAAGAGCGCTTTCCTTGCCCAAGACTATGGGAAGAGATATCCATCTGATTCTTCTCAGCTTTTCTGCTATAAATGGTAATAGGAGGGCTGTTGTTTCATATTCTGCCCTACAATATGCTACAATACTGGGCTAGCATTTCAGCCAGAGAGCCAGGAAAGTCCCCTCTCTGAATCTTGGAAAGAAAGAAGTTGGGAGGAGATTTGAGTCATCGATTTTTCACCCTTCTTAGGAGGCAAAGGAGTTCTAGACCAGTCTTATATGGGGGTCAGAGTTGCCCTTGCTGCATGTGAAACGATACTTGACCTCCACTCTTCCTACATCCTCAAGTTCAGGCACCAAATTGAAATAAAAACATTATCTGCCCAATTTTATTCCTAAGAAAATACACATATCATTCAGTAAATAAAGGCAAATGTTGGTAATCATTTAACATTCAGCTTAGCTTTGTTGTGCAGGCCAAATCTACCTCGCTAACACAAACTTGTATCAAAAATACTTAAGATGATTATTTTCTTTTGTATATACCTGAGGTCAACTTGTCCTCTGTCTTTTCAATTCAGGGATGCAAATCTTGCAGCATTGCCATATAAGCAAAAGAAAGCCAAATCTATTGGGCCATATCCTCAGTCTTCTGTTGAGTATCTTGGAGCTGCTTGGAACAATGGATGGAGAGAAACTCTCAGGAGTATAACACAGAATTAGAGGGAGCACATTGCTTTCCCTTCCTCATCACTCATGTGAGAGAATATCTAGCATACCTGTTCAATTTTAGCAGAGTATCTCTTAAAATTGAAGAAATTCTTCAGCACCTGTGCACAGAGGATTTGTGTGTCTGCATGCTAAAGAATGTGGCATATTAAGGCCCCAGGTTTAAAATCTCATACTAGCTTTTTTTTTCCACACAAAAATCTAATGTTCCTGTTGCAGAATAGCTGTATTTATTATATTTAGTACTGAACAATAAATACTGATATCCCATTGCCTTTGAATGTTGCTACACAACAAATATGTTACAGGTGTCCTTATTATGCATTTTCTACTTCTCATCTGAAAGTTATTTTAAGCTTCCACTAAATTAGTTCAGTTTTTGAAAATGGCAACATACTGATATTTTTCCTCCTAGCTACCACTGCTGAAATAATTTATGACTTACAGACTGTCATTTTGCCTACTGCATATCAATTGATTATAGGTGCTGAGTTGTGATGGATAGCCACATGATAGGAGCAGAACTCCATGCTATTTTTTTCCCCCCAATGTGTAATTCTATAGCTGGATTTAAACAGCTCCAAAGAAGAATTCTGACTTTAAAGGAATGAATCAGCACAAAATTGACACCTGATCTTTATCGTGTCTTTTTCAGGGATTATTCCAAACATGTTTTAAAACAAAAGCACTTTATCTTAAAGGAGGGATCTAATTATAGCAGATGTGTTAGATGAAGCTTTCTGGGTGTTTGTGAGTCACAGAGGTGTAATTGAAGAGAGATTTTGTTTGTTACCATTCAATCACCGAGACTACACTTCGTACAATGGAGATGTTGAAAGGAGATTTACGCCATCATAATGTTATACCATCTCTTTGTCCAGCTTTTGTGGCAAAGAATTACATACATCTCAACAGCTCTGGGAAGATTAAATCTACAGTTTAAATTTGCTATTTGAACCCTGTATTCAAAACAGCATTCCACAATTAGTGAGCCATGTTGTGTGGCCTGGGGTTAAACTGAGTAGGAGACAGGGCAAGAGGTGCATAGGACCAGTGTTTTCAGGTAGGGTGTGTAAATAATGGTGCTTTGATATCACAGTTCTATGCCTACACGTGGTTCATTCATATGTGTCCATTTTTTGACAGTCACACAAGTCAGAAAAGATTCTTTTCTGTGGATGAAAAGTGGCAGCACTTAGGAACAGCATTACTGCCTGTCAAAGAAAAGAAGAAACTCCTGGATGTTTGGATCTTCCCTGTCTTTCTTGCCTTGCATGAGTGATAGTAACATAGCCATGGAGAGAAAGAAACACATCTCTCTTTGAAGTTAAAAAAAAAAAAATAACAAAAATGCTGAATATTCACCACAATTTGCAGGTCCTAATATATTATTGACCATATGTCAGTTTTATCTGTTTGTAGCCAGTGAGGGCTGGAGTACACTTTTCCTGAAACATAAGGAAAGGGAGTGGAGAAAGAGGAAGGTAGAAGAGGCATGAGTGGAGTACTTACAGACAGTGTTAAGAAACTGCACATTACACTGGAGTGCTTCTGGAGGATCTCACAAGATCTAACAAAAATCTCTGAAAAATGATACAATTCTTGTCTTTATGGTGGGTGCACAGACAGTAGTTTATTTTTCTCTCTGATGTTTATTTCTATGAATATGATTCTGGCATTGTATCATGTCTTTCATAGGTATTGCACACACTATTTACACACTTCTTTATAGCTAGCCAGCTACTGCTAATACATGTAATTGAAAGGGTCTTTTGTTATAATACTGAGATATTTATCCTATTTCAGCAATAGTAAAACACATAAGTACCTCTAAACAAAGATTTATGTATGCTTTAATTTGTTAACGTGTGTGTCTATATAATATATATGTACTCAACATATAGATAATTAATATGTGTGTATATATATATATATATGTAATGTGTGTGTCTAATGTTTTCCAGAGTGTTAAAAGGCTAGACAGAGTTTAGGGTCTGCCAAAGTAAGTGATAATAGGCAATTTCTCCATGCCCACAGCATCACTAGGAAGCAATTCCAAAGCAATCACTTTGCCCATTCCTTTTTTGCTGTAGGACAATGTAAGTCACAGGCAGGTTTAAAGCACAAGTTGAAAGGGTTTGCTTTTTCTCCTTTGGACCCAGCAGGATACTTACACCCACTAGCTATGGTAGTACAGCAAATAATGTTGACACTTCAAAGCATTTAAAATGTGTGAGTAAGACTCTCAAGAAATAAGATTTCAAATGGATAGCCTCTTGGAAATTTTCTTTGATTTCTGTTTTGTAGGGTTTTTAGTTTTGTTTTGTTTTGTTTCTTTTGTTGTTGTTTATTTTGTTTTGGTTTTGTTGGGTTTATTTGTTTGTTTATTTCTTTAGAGCTACACACCTTGTAGGTTTTGCACAATTATTTTCACTGCCATGGTGCTGAGATTTTTTTCTGTCCTTGAAAACGAAATTCATAATGTACTTTGTTGGAAGTTGGACTATGCATGAACAAATGAACACAGAGCTAGGAATAGGAGAACAGAAGAAGGAGGACAAGAAACTAGGTCTAGGGAGGGGAAGAAAAGCTGAAATAGGATGGGAATGTAAGAGAAAAGAGAAAAAAATTTGGAAGTACAGAACAACCTCCTGAAGTTAGGCAAAAAAATCATATACCTAAACTTGTAAATATTCTTCAAATACCTACTGAGTAGCAGTATAAACTGTCAAGCCAGATGTATCTGTCTACACACCACCACCTATTGATTTAATCTTTGACAACAGAAGCCCCACCACTGTACCATGCTAGAATACTGTGTCTTTGCCCAAGAGATAATTCGGATTTCTTTTAATGCTTTCTGAATTTCCCCCTCCAATGTATAAATGTTATACTGTCAAAACTTATTTGCAAGCATTAAACTGAATGCATTTTAGAATGTACCAAAAATAGTCATGTTCAAAAAGAAAATTAAAAAAAAAAAAGAATCAAGGTGTTGTGTTTTGTCACAATTGCTACTGTTAAGAACTTTGCATTACTCCACTATTAAAAATGATTAAGCATTTACATGTTGATGCAACAGGAAACTTTTAAATCTCAGAAACTCTCAGAGGAAAGAGAAATGTTTTTCTGGTTACCCCTCTAAGTAGGAAGTCAGCATGGTGTCCAGAAAAAGAAAATCTCTAACTGCAGTCCAAAAGGAGAAGTAATAAATTCCTGATAAAGTCTTGACTATACCAGGGGCATTCTGACATGAAATTCCTAGCAGGACCTGTGTCAACAATGTGATGGAGGTAGTATGTGAAACCTGTGGTTCATGAAGATGTGTGTTCTCTTTTCAAAGGGGAAAAAAATACCAATATTCCTCTTCTCTTACCCAATGTCTTTTTTCCATAGGAAGAAGGAAGTGAAGTTCTTACACCCTACTTTTGTTTGTTTGTTTGTTTTAGGAAATGGAGAGTAAAAGCAAAATGCAAGAACCTTCAAGTTTTTAGTTTACAATTTTTGTCCTCCTTAATCTTCTGGACTATTCTTCAGCAGTAGTGGGAAATGGAAAAAAAGAAAAAATATTGATAAAATATTGTATTATTAACTCTGTGGCTAGCAAAACAATTTGCCTGCATTCTCCAAAAATTGTTAGAAGGTGATTTACTTGTTCAGGAGAGGATTCTCTCAGCAGTGGGTACAAACCAGAACACAGGAAGTTCCACTTCAACATGAGAAAACAATTCCTTACTGTAAGGGTGACAGATCACTTCAACATGCTGTCCTGAGAGGTTGTGAAGTGTCCTTCTCTAGAGACTTTCGAGCCCCATCTGGATGCATTCCTGTTTGAGCTGCCTTAAGTAACCCTGCTTTTGGCAGGGCTGTTGGACTCAATGATCTCCAGAAGTCCCTTCCAACCTCTACCATTCTCTGAGTCTATGATCCTCACTGGGAGTTGGGATAGGTCTCTAGTACAGTGAGACCAAGGGAAATTCCCTGATGTGAGGATAATTCAGAAAGGAGTTGTGTTCAGGGGGATCTAAGTAGTTCTGGATTGCTGGATTCCTCACCTGCAAATTTTGCATCTGAAGGTGATGTACGGTTCACTTGTCTCTCTATCCATTTCCCTACTGTTCTTTTCAGCACACACATACCTATACCAAAGTAGTAGTTGCAGTCCTTAGGACAAACAGCTGTAACTTCATACACACTGTATCTGCAGTTTGAAATCTAGACATGAATGGATACCAATTCTAAATACACAGGGTTTCAATAAACAATGTGTTTGTTCTCCTTATACCATCATTTACTCCTATCTCAGGAAACTGAGACATTGTAGAACTACCTTTTTAGAATGAATTAATTTTATCTTTTTTTTTTTTTTCCCCTGTGCTTGCTCTATTTTTTGCAGTCACTGGTTACCATCTATTTTGATCTAGATACCCCTGACAACTCCTGATTTGTTTTTCACAGCCTACTGTATCCAGCAGGACAGTAAGAGAAATCCATTCACAATAAGTGTGTGCAGATCAGGCAACTGTGACTGTCAGAAAAGTGTGCTGCTGCCAGGCCTAAGATTCCTTTCATCTGTTGATCAACAAACAAGGATAAATTCTGTTTTCAGATGAGTCAGGGGTAAAAAGAATTAGACATAAGAAGACCTAAACTCATAAATGCTCTTTTTTTTTTTTTTTTATGTGACCTGAAATGTAATCTATCTTGGCATCCATCACAGTGCAGCAGGGCAATCCAAACACATGCACAGAATCAACTCAGGGTAGGCAAAGACATTGAGGACAGATGGGCTAATGAAACACTTGAGTTGCTTCATCTATTTATATGTGCGTATGGGAGGGCTCCTTTAATAGGGGGCTGAAGCCTTGGTAACCCATTGTGACAGTCAGCTTGTCCATCCTTTCTTCAAAAATGAGACAAGACATTCCTGTCTTCTGGAAACAGTTATAAGCTGGGAAACTTAAATTCAAAGAAATCATGCAAAATGAGTTAGTGATCCATATGACAAAAAAAGGATAAAGCCCTTTTGTTTAGTGACTATACATGCTCATCAAGTAGATGGGAGATGTAGTTGGCCTTCTGCCCTGAGCTGAGAGGTGGTAGCCTAGGAACCTAACCCAGGTGTCTAACAACTACAGATTTGTATTGGCAGAATTATTACTAAGGAGGAATTTTGCTGATGATTTTTATTTTTATTAGAACTCTACAAGTTATTTGTTATTTTTCATGTGCACAGTAAGGAACTTGAAGAGTTCTAAAGATGATCAGAATTTCTTTTACATTTCTCCCAACTCCACTGACCTGCACAAAGAAAATTAACTTTATATATTAAATGAATTCAGCAAAGTAAAAAGAAAATTAACTTTATACATTGAATGAACTGAACAAAGTTAATAGTGATTGAAAAGATGGAGAGAAGCCAAATTTGCAGTTGGATTTTTTTTCAGTTATTAGACCTTAAATGACTTCAGGAAAGTGGTTTATCTTGTTCAGCTACGTTATATATATATATATATATATATATATATATATATATATAAACATATATATATATATATATAAACATAAGACATTCAAAATAAAAGGACTCATCTTGTTCTTATTTAATGTAGATACTTTCTGTTTGTCCATTTCTGCAGAACCTCACAGCTCAGTAGAAAACTTTGGAGCATACTCAAACTGCAATGTGATAAGTTCCACGATCCTCACTTTCAAAGGCCATAAAACTACATTTTGGGATCACACAATCATCATACACAAATGTTTGGTTTCCCTGAAACGGAATTATTTCTTGGCAAGACATTCAGTGGTACATAAACATTCTTCTTTCTTCAAGCTTTTAGAAAAACATGTTATATTTCCACCTCTTGGTTTTCTATTCATTAAAGAACTAAGTTACAAATACATCTATAAATAAATTCTATGCCTTTCAAGAAATATTTTGATATTTTCTATTCATTAAAGAACTAAGTTACAAATACATCTATAAATAAATTCTATGCCTTTCAAGAAATATCTTGATATTTTCTATTCATTAAAGAACTAAGTTACAAATGCATCTGAAAATAAATTCTATGTCTTTCAAGAAATATCTTGATATTTTGATGAAAATAAGAGATTGATTCTTCTATATTGCCTTCACTAAGTCAGTGCTCACTGCTCAGTGTAACAAATCTTAAGGTTAACCTCAACAGAAGACAATCAATACATCTTTATTATTCTGTGCATGTGTGTAAAACACCAAAGACTAAGTGACAAGAGACAGCTAACATTTCATTTCTAGGATAAGAACCTGGAAAAATTTACTGTATGCTTAAGAGTGGAATCTTAAATAATTTTAGTCTCTTCTTATGATTCAGTATGTGAAGAGCTCCAAAGATTGAAGTAGACAGATGAAGCAAAACAGAAAATAATATGAGTGTAGTACAAGGAAACACCAGAATAATCTGGGGACATTTATAGAACTGTTACAACCACCTTTTATGAGGAGGAGCTCCATCATATTAGCTACCTTTTGTGGGACTCTGCTCCTAGGAAACATTGACATTATTCTGGCTGGTTGATTTTCTTATTGGATGAAATGTACACTTCAAAAATATTTCTAGTTAGTTCAGAGGAAAGAATCAATCTGAAATGCCTGCTTTCAAGTCCTGTGATATATAGTACGTATATGTACAGCTGAAAGAACAACTTTCCAAATGCATGGAATCATGCTGGCAAAATTTGTCACTTCAAATGGGAAAAAAAAAAAATCTCATCTTGCAAAATATACACCATCTATATTAATTTAGTAGATCATCAGTATGTGGAACACAAACCCTATGAGGAGAGGCTGAGGGAGCTGGGGGTGTTTAGCCTGGAGAAGAGGAGGCTCAGGGGAGACCTCATTGCTGTCTACAGCTACCTGAGGGGAGGTTGTAGCCAGGTGGGGGTTGGTCTCTTCTCCCAGGCAACCAGCAGCAGAAGGAGGGGACACAGTCTCAAGTTGTGCCAGGGGAGGTATAGGCTGGATGTTAGGAGGAAGTTCTTCACAGAAAGAGAGATTGCCTATTGGAACGGGCTGCCCAGGGAGGTGGTGGAGTCACCATCCCTGGAGATGTTCAAGAGGAGACTGGATGAGGCACTTAGTGCCATGGTCTAGTTGATTGGATAGGGCTGGGTGATAGGTTGGACTGGATGATCTTGGAGGTCTCTTCCAACCTGCTTGATTCTATGATTCTATGTTTTCATAAGACAGTTATTCCATAAAAAAAGTTGATTTAAGAAGAATATTATTACATTATGAAAATATAAGTTTGGGTTTGGGTTTTTCTCCCCAATAATATTAAAGTATTTACAGAGTATTGTTATCTTGCATCCCTAATTCCTTTTTCAAGCTGTTCTTAAATGCTCAAAATAACATTGATCAACTGTTTTTTAAAGAAACTGAAGTTAATGTGCAAATAATTGCTGCAAAAAAAAAAAAAGATTTTTGAAGTTTTGAAGTTTTGAAGATTTGCATCTTTTGATGTTGTGTTCCTACAAAGATTTCTGACACTAGCCCTTAATATGTAAGTTATAAAACTTGGATGGATGAAGAAAATGTTACATAGAACAGAACTATTCAACTGAAGTTATAGAAGTTAAGACCTCCATCCACTGAAGGGGATCTTTTCTATTTCAAAGTGATAAAAAGTGCAAGGGAAAAATAAATATTTGTATTTCAGAGAGCTACAGTGGCTATTCATTTGTAGGTGGCAATGGCTATCTAACTTAAATGAAAATAGATTTACTGTGTGACTGAAGTCTGTAAATCTCAAGATATCTGAATTTCTTCAGTTTAATAACTGGTGTTTGACTATACTAATTGAAAATCAAATCTGGTTATTAGAAAGAATTTCTTTAACAGAATTGTATTATTTTAGTCTTATTCATTTTTTAAAGTATTTAAAAAAGGCACACCCTTCAGAAATCCAGTTGTGATTATTGGAATGTGTTATCCATGTCTCTTTTCTCATTGGCCATCTTTGTAAAGCTTATGGTCTTCCTCCAGAAGGAGCTTCTTGTTGTTGCTCAGCTACTTAAGAGCAACCTTCAGCTTTCCAGGCTGTTTACCCTTTTACTTGAATGCCTTTCTTGCTAGATTTCTGAGTAGCTTCTCTACCCTTTATCCACAATTCCTTAGTGACTGTCACAGGGTTGGGTATACAAACATCACTTCTCTGAACATGTGATTTTGTTCTACAGCTATTGTTGTTTTTTGGTGTTTTTTTTTTTTTCCCCACAGAATCACCACTTTTAGAAAAGACCTCTAAATTCATCAAATCCAACCATTGTCTAACTCTGCCAGGGCCACTACTACACCATATCTTTGAGCACCATATCTAGATGTCTTTTAAATACATCCAGGGATCACAATTCAACCAATTCCCTGAGCAGCTTGCTTCAGTCTTTGATAACTCTTTTGGCACAGAAGTTTTTCCTGACGTCTAACCTAAACCTCCCCTGGTGTAACTTGATGTCATTTCCTCTTGTTCTATCAGTTGTGACTTGTGAAAAGAGACCAACACCCACGTCTCTACAACCTCCTTTTAGGGTAGTTGAAGAGAAGAAGGTCTTCCAACAGCCTCCTCTTCCAAAGACTAACCAACCCCAAGTCCCTCAACTGCTCCTCCTAAGACTTATTCTCAAGCCACTTCAACAGCTTTGTTGTCCTTCTCTGGACATGCTCCAGAACCTCGAAGTCTCATACTTCAGTGGCCAAAAATGAACACAGGACTGAAGGTGCAGCCTCCCCAGTGCCAAGTAGAGTGGGACGATCACTTTTCTAGTCCTGCTGACTACACTATTCCTGATGCAGGGTAGGATGCTGTTGGCCTTCCCGGCCACCTGAGAACACCACTGGCTCATATTCACCTGGCTGTTGATCAACACCCCCAGGTCTCTTCCTGGCCACCAGCTTTCCAGCCACTCTACTCCAAGCCTGTAGCATTGCATGGGGTTGTTGTGACTCTAGTGTAGGACTCAGCACTTGGCCTGTGACTGGCCTCATAGATCCATTCTGTCCAGGTCCCTCTGAAGAGCTTTCCCACCCTCCAGCAGATCAACTCTTCCATCTAACTTGGTGTCATCTGCAAACTTACTGATGGTGCTCTCAATCTTCTTGTCAAGATCATTGATAGAGATTTTAAAGAGGATTGGCCTCAGTACTGAGGTATTGTGGTACTTCTCACAGCTGGCTACTAGATGGAAGTGGCTGCCTAGCCACAATAATACTGAGGTATGATACCTAACCTCTCAAATGAGCAATTTATAGCCCAGCAGGTTTGAAACAGCTTCCTCCACTGTACTGTGCCCATCCACTGAATGTATTGCTAGGAAAGGTCAGAAATCTGTAACAATACCTGGCCATAGAAAATATTACTTTTTGTGGTGGACTTTTTAATAGCAAGAAGTTCACTGCAGGACTGAGAATGCATAAAAATATACCTAGCAGTGAATAAACACAAGATGCCAATAATATCCAGCGAAGTCTAGATTTCCATTTTGGTTTGCTTGGGACAGCTTCATTAGATTAGTAGCTTCTAATTAAGATATAATCTCTTCATTACTCATAGAGTATGCAAAATTATATGCCAAGGAAAAAGAAAAAAACCAAGCTGTGTTTGAAGGAACTTATAGTTAAACCATCTTTCTTCACTGTGTGCAGTACTGCTATCACTCTCTTGTATTCTAGTTGTCAAATACCTTAATTTTTGTGTTCCCTCAGTTCTACCAGACTACTAATGCTACACTGTGAAACTCAACCTCCCTCACTTAAGGCTCTTTGCTTATGCTCTGTTCTTGTAGCAGATGGACTCTGGTGGAAATCTGTCGTTTATAGTCACCTAAAATCAAGCAGAACTAAGTGTGACCTGAATTGCCCATGATCATCATCTCTATCATTGATTTTTGTGGGCAGGGCTGGGTGTGAAGGCAAAAAATCACCAAAGATGAGGAAAGTAGGATTGCTTAAATACATTTGCAGTTTGGTTTTGGAAGTAGTAGCAGCCTGTTAAGTCAGGAGGCAAACTAAATAGTTTTCTGTCTGAGCCAAGTGAAAACATGAGTTTAAGGGAAATTGTAGCGGGCAAACCTTGGCTAACAGCCAAACTCCCATCTAGCTACTCTCTTATTCCTGCTCCAGTGGGATGGGACAAGGAGAAAATAACAGGAGTAAGAAACCTCATAGGATAAAGACAGGGATATTGTTTATCAGTTACTCTCACAGGCAAACCAGGCTTGACTCAGGGCAAAATAATGCATTGGCAATTAAATATTTTCTGGTAGTGGTAAACAAAAATGTAAGCATTAAAACATTCTTTCCTGCTCCATTTCTTAGACTCTACTTCACATCTTAGTCTAGACTCCTCCACCCTCCCCAGCCCTGCCCCAAGCTGTGTAAGGGTGATAGAAGATGAGGCTTGTAGTCAATACATATGGTTTCTTCCTTCCACTTTTTCTTCATGCTTTTCCTCAGCTCTAGCATGTGCTGTCCACAGACCACAGCCCCCATCAAAAATATCTGTCTGCTGCAGAGCAGATCCTCCATATCCTGCAATGGAGAATCCAGTGCCATGGATCACATCTTCCTCCTCTTCCTTCTTTTCTGACATTGGTTTTCCCTGTGCTGTTTCTCAATTCGTTTGTTCCCCCTGGTCCAGAGTTTTTTGCCCTTTCTTAAATACACAGTGCAAGAGGTGCCACCAGCTTGGCTTAGGAGCTTAGCTGTCTCCTGTGTGGGTCTGTAGGAGCCTAGACTAGAACTGACTGGAACCAGATGTGTCTGGTAGCCCTTGGCATCTCCCCACAGAAATCACTTCTGCAGCCCCTACTGCAAGAACCTTGGTACCTGCAGCCAGTACAGAAAGATATTCTTTAAAAGGTACATCATACAAGAAATACTGAAGAAAGTACCTATGGTTTGATCTGGAAGAGTAGTCTTGCAATGGTGCAATCCAGAAATTGGATTCTGTTTGTGTAAATATCTCAAAGATAATTAGAAATAAAGCAATTTCGGTGTGCGAAGCACCAGAAGTCCACCCAGTTTAGTGTGAATCTCTTGAAAGCTTTACATTGCCCTGAAATTGTGGCATAGCAGAGAAGGAAGAATTATGGCAACTGGAGAGCAGCTGACAAAGGACAGGGAAATGATCTTGTTCTGTGTTAAACATCACAAATCAGAGCAGATTCTTGCAGCTGAAAAAATTGCTAGTGTCAGTAAGGTATGCTCAGGTTCTGAGAGTGGCACCGTTGGCTGTAAGGATTTTTCTATGAAGTGCCTGTCAGCAGAAGGGGAGTACAGCATTCATTTTTGAGCAAAGGAATCCCTAAAACCTGATTATGAGGTAATAAGAAGCTCACACAAAATCTACCAGCCTTAGTCAGTAGAAACTGACAAACAAAAAGCTTTAGAAGGACCTCAAAGGGTAAACAAGTAACTGGAATGCTATAAAATGGAGTAAAAAAGCTTACAAAGTTTCAGGTGATCTCCTGATGGCTGAATGACAGTGGTAAAAAGGCAAAAGAAAGATGGATAAATGATCAACAAATTATGTAAGGGAACATAAAGCCTAGCTGTACCCAAGGAGTGAGTGACCTGTAATTACTAGCACTGAAAAAAAGAGTTCTTAGAGTTCCTGTAGATAATGTTTTAAAAACATCAGTTGAATGTTCATTTTTTCTGACAAATGGATGTCTAAGATGTGAAGGATTATTAGAAACAGAAGATAAAATACAGGAAACTGCAGTGCAGGTCTAGTGATCTCACTTTGAAAAATATTACATTCAGATCTATTTTCAGCTCTAGACACCATAACACACAAAAAGGAAACCATCAATACTTTATTGCAGGAAGGATGAATTCTGTGAATGTTGAACACCCAAAATGTTTGAAGGTAGAATGTGGGGAATGAATTTTAGGTAAGATACACTGAGCCATCTGTTACACAGAGACTTGTACAGCACAAACATTTGGGATTTGTGTCTGTGTGTTTTAGCTACTTTTGTTTAAAAATTTGCATCCAGAATTCTAAGTCTTGCTTAACACGTCTTTTCTCTTTTTGTAGCATTAAGTCAATTCATTACTGTGGCACTGAGATTACTTATGATAATTTGACAAATTAGGCATGTTATGCCTTTACTGATCCTAAATCAAAATAAAATGGCTTGTGGGTCCACTCCTTGAGAACCAGAGTCTTGAAGACAGTGCCTTGGGAAGTTCTTCACAGGATCACAGGATGTAAGAGGTTGGAAGGGACCCAAATAGACCATCAAGTCCAACCCCCCTGCCAGAGTAGGACCATACAATCTAGCTCAGGTCACACAGGAACACATCCAGACAGGCCTTGAAAGTCTCCAGAGAAGGAGACTCCACAACCTCTCTGGGCAGCCTGTTCCACTGCTCTGTGACCCTCACAGTAAAGAAGTTCCCCCTTGTGTTGAGGTGGAACCTCCTGTGCTGCAGCTGACATCCATTGCTCCTTGTCCTCTCACAGGGAGCAAGTGAGCAGAGCCTGTCCCCTCCCTCCTGACCCCCAGCCCTCAGATATTTATAAACATTTATTAAATCCCCTCTCAGTCTTCTCTTCTCCAGACTAAACAGCCCCAGGTCCCTCAGCCTCTCCTCACCAGGCAGTGCTCCAGTCCCCTAATCACCCTTGTAGCCCTCCGCTGGACCCTCTCCAGCAGGTCCCTGTCCCTCCTAAACTGGGGAGCCCAAAACTGAACACAGTACTGGGCTCCCAAGTTTAGGAGGAACAGGCAACAATGAGAAACACTTTAGGAAAAAAAGAGATGAAAGCCCTACACACATTGACAAGAGCAAGATGTAAATAAATTGGAAATGATCATTTGCTTATAATACCAACCAGAAAACATTCAGAACTGATACTAAATATTTTGTTATGTGAAAGGTGACAGCAAGTTTTCAACAGTACTTTTGAAGGCATCATGATAAGCAGTTTCACTCTTCTAATCCTCACGTAGAGGATTCCCTAAAACTGTTCCCTAGAACAGTGTTCCAGAGAAATTTCACTGGAAAATATGACTGGTATAGAAGGTAATGATAGTTTGGTCTTCAGGCTTGGGCAGTGGGAAATGTCTGTAGTTTTGGGCCATTTTAGGGGAGAGTAGAAGGGTATTCTGAATGTAGACAAACAAAAATACATGTCTTCACCTAAGAGCAGCAACAGATATGGGGAAATTCACAGCAGAATGAGCAGAGAGATTAAGGTAAAGGCATTTCTATCCAGCCAGGAAGCTTCAGCTGAGCACTCAAAAACGTAGAGAAATGTGTGGTTAATTAGAGCCAATTATTTACTCAAACCAACACCTAATTGTGCTGCCCACTGAAATGGATAAAAAAGTGTTAAGTGAAGCTAAAGGAGCCTTATATGTGACACATTATTGTCAATAAACATAAAATGAAGTTAGTTGATCATGGATATCTTTAATGACAAAACTATTGTAAAAATTCAGGAATGGAAACTACAGACCACAAGTTCCCATGTCAAATATGTAACTAACACTGCAGAGCCAATCATTGGAGGAGAAAAGGAGACCCTGGCCAAAATACAGATGCAAAAAAAACCCCTTACAACCTTACAGAAATAGATGTGTCTTAGTTGACCTCAAACATACAGACATTCCTGTGATATCATAGAATCATAGAATCAGTCAGGGTTGGAAGGGACCACAAGGATCATCCAGTTCCAACCCCCCTGCCATGGCCAGGGACACCTCACACTACATCAGACTGGCCAGAGCCTCATCCATCCTGGCCTTAAACACCTCCAGGGATGGGGCCTCAACCACCTCCCTGGACAACCCATTCCAGGCTCTCACCACTCTCATGGGGAAGAACTTCTTCCTCACATCCAGTCTGAACCTCTCCACTTCCAGCTTTATTCCATTCCCCCTAGTCCTATCACTACCTGATATCCTAAAAAGTCCCTCCCCAGCTTTCTTGTAGCTCACTTCAGATACTGGAAGGCCACATAAGGTCACCTCAGAGCCTTCTCTTCTCCAGACTGAACAGCCCCAACTCTCTCAGTCTGTCCTCATAGGAGAGGTGCTCCAGCCCTCTGATCATCCTGGTGGCCCTTCTCTGGACACCTTCCAGCATGTCCATATCCCTCTTGTAATAGGGGCTCCAGAACTGGATGCAGTACTCCAGGTGGGGTCTCACTGGAGCTGAGTAGAGGGGGAGAATCACCTCCCTTGACCTGCTGGCCACACTTCTCTTGATGCAGCCCAGGCTCTGGTTGGCTTTCTGGGCTGCAAGTGCACATTGACAGCTCATGTTGAGCTTCTCATCCACCAGCACCCCCAAGTCCCTCTCCTCAGGGCTGCTCTCTAGCCAGTCCCTGCCCAGCCTGTATTGGTGCTTGGGATTGCCTCGACCCAGATGCAGGACCCTGCACTTGGTCTTGTTGAACCTCATGAGGTTGGCTTGTGCTCATCTCTCCATCCTGTCAAGGTCCCTCTGGATGGATCCCTTCCCTCCAGCTGTCTGCTGCACCACACAGCTTGGTCTCATCAGCAAACTTGCTGAAGGTGCACTCAATGCCACTATCCCTGTCACCAACAAAGATGTTGAATGAATATATGACCACATTACATGGGAATGGCCAACCCGTCTCAAAAGCACAAATCTGCACACTGAACACAAACCTGTGGGAGCCAAGATGCTTCTAGCCACTTGATAAGTGAACTTTGATATGGAGCTAAATGCAGAATTGCTTAGTGTATGTCAGTCTAATCAACACAAAACAAGAATCATCAACTATGGATTATGATTACTAGAGCTGCTGAGGATAGGAAGTCAAAGAAATAATTAAGATTACTATTACAAGTTGTCTGACAGCCACATTGCTGGCTGCCTCCACTATACTAGGAATGGAAAGCCTTTTCTACTTATCTCCACTTAGTGCAAAGAGATCAGGGACATAAGCAAATAGTGTATGCTTGCAGCCCAGAAAGCAAAGTATATCCTGGGCTGCATCAAAAGAAGCAGATCAAGAGAGGTGGTTCTCCCACTTAGCTCTGGTGAGACCTTGCCTGGAGTACTTCATCAGAGTCTGTATCCCTCAATACAGGAAGGGCATGGACCTGATGGAAAGGGTCCAGAGGAGGGTAAGGAAAATGATCAGGGCTTTGGAACACCTCTCCAACAAAGACAGGCTGAGAGAGCTTGGGTTGTTCAGCCTGGAGAAGAGAAGGCTCCAAGGAGCCCTAATAATGACCTTCCAGTACCTCAAGGGGGTCTACAAGAAGGGTGGAGAGAGACTGTCGTGGTAGGACAAGGGGCAATGGCTTCAAACTAGAGAAGAGTAGATTTAGATTGGATGTTAGGAACAAGTTCTTTACCCTGAGGGTAGTGGAACATTGAAAGAGGTTGCCCAGGGAAGTAGTTCGGGCCCCATCTCTGGAGATATTCAAGGTAAGGCTCAACAGAGCTGTAGACAACCTGATGTAGTTGAAGATGTCTCTGTTTACTGCAGAGGGGGTTGAACTAGATGATCTTTGGAGTTCTCTTCCATCCCAGGCCATTCTCTGATTCTATGATTCTAAGATTCCTGGGTTTGGCATGATGTTATATGCCATTAACCTTTTTTTAGGAACAAAAACCTAATGACAAAACAAACAAAACAGAACAAAATGAAAACCAAACCAAACCAAACCCAACCCAACCCAACCCAAACCAAACCAAAACCAAACTGAACCAAACCAATCCAAGCCAAACCAAACCAAACCAAAACCAACCAAACCAACCAAACCAAACCAAACCAAGCCAAGCCAAGCCAAACTGAACCAAACCAAACTGAACCAAACCATACCAAACCAAACCAAACCAAACCAAACCAAACCAAACCAAACCAAACCAAACCAAACCAAGCCAAACCGAACCAAACCAAAACAAACCAAATCCAAACCAAACCAAACCAAACCAAACCAAACCAAACCAAACCAAACCAAACCAAACCAAACCAACAAATGCATGGAGATCACTTAAAAGTTGGAAACCCTTAAACAAGGGGCAAATGAGTCTGTGACATCAAAAATGTAGTTTTTTGACATATAATAATAGGGGTCAAACCTGACAAAAACAAAACAAACAAACAAACAAAAAACCCCACACCTATGCTGATGTACAGAAAAATCTGATTGCTCGAGGAAACAAAAGTAGGACAACTAGGGGGTAATGGAAAAGAAGGCTTAGGTCCTTGCACAGGACCCTCACTTGTGTGAACGAATCCCAAGTGAGATGTGTGCTGTAGCCTTAGTGCTGGACAGTAGAGGGCACTGATTCTTTGTTCTGAAGTGAAGGTTAAAAAGGGCACGCCTGAGTGCGTGGAGCTTCGTGGTGTATCCTGCCCCTGGGGCCATGCTGGGCTGGTGCAATCATTTTCCCGTGTAGTCTTTTAAATTACCAGAAGCTGATGCACACTTCCATTGGGCAGGACAAATTGGTGATAAAAAAGAAATGCCTCTGTCTTCCACATGAGTGTGTGTCGTTCCTACAGCTTCAAGGCGTGTGTACAGCACTTGGATCGGTGTTGGAAAACGATGAACTTGTAATTTGCAACATGGCTTTTTGAGGAATGAGTGTTGTTGCTTTTACATGGTCTTGGAGCAGAAACCAGCATGTCCCCTCTACTCACTCTTTACAGGTGTTAAATATTGTTTCATTCATGTTCATTTTTTTTTCTTCCCACATCTAAAGGATTTGCCCTGGCTGAATGCTTTAAGTTTTGTTGACACAGATGTGGTCTGAGAAACTTGTAAGGAAGCTGATCCTTTCATACACTTTTGGAAGCTAAAATGTTCATGGAACATGGCAAAGGACATGATCGCAAGCAACATCATGCATTATGGAGCACTCATTGCTTAGATTGGACCTGCCGTAATTGTTGTGATTTGGCTGGAATTAGGAAAGTTTGGGGTTTAGAGCAGAGGCTAAGGCATATAGCAAATGATTATTTGTAAAGCTATAAGGTTCAGAAGCTGTTAACATACAAGGAAGACTGTGCTGTTGGTGATAATCCACACAAAACCTGAACATTATTATGATCCTACCAGGGAAATACAAACTTTGAGGAAAGGATATACATCATCTTCTGGCATTATCATAGATCTCCATCTAAAATTATATGATGTCTCCAGGAAAGCAGGCTCTGCAGTGAACTGGAATAGTTGCATTCACAGGTGTTCTAAAGAAATGCACTGTTAATATTTTTGTTACACTGTTGAAAAAAAACCCCAAACAATCTCCCAAGACCCCACACTCAGGCTATTGAAGTAATATGTGATAGTGTCTCTTTATTTGCTATGTCTTTCCTGTAGAGTAATGTTAAACAGAATCACAGAACCATGTGATTGTTAGGGTTGGAAGGGACCTCAAGGATCATCTAGTTCCAACCCCCCTGCCATGGGCAGGGACACCTCACAACCAATCAGGTTGCTCAGAGCCACATCCATCCTGGGCTTAAAAACAAAGATCATGAATTCCTGTGTTAGTCTGTGTGAGAAAAAAAGACCTTACAGGATAAATAATGGAATAAGTAGTTGAATAAGTGTTAAAAATACTATCTACCTATGTATTTTGCAACCAAGACTTTCAAAGACTGATGTCCATGATTCTCTGCAGTTAGCCTGGGCTCTAGAATTGCCTGGGTGGCATTTCTATGCTTGGAAAGATTGCTGGAGGTCATGAGAAGCATACACAAGCATCAGATCAACTAGGCTAAAAAAAAAAAAAATGTTGTCCAAATATCTCTACAGAGAAACAGGCATACCTTACTTGCACGAGAGTGAGGAGCAGAGAACAGTGTCTGAAGCAGAAGTAGAACCTGGTGCAAATGATTTCTCTGCAATTGCATTCATTCCATGTATAGTCATGAAGATTCATAAACAGTTTAATTGTATTTATTGTCCTGGTTGGAAGCAATATTCCAATTACACTTCTTTGGAGCTGCTACAAACATCTCTTCATGGATTCATGTGCTCATTCTGACCTGCTGTCAGATAGTTCAGAAGAAGGAAAAAAATGTATGTATTTGAACAAAGTCAACCAAGATCTTACACTATTTGGTTCTGTGTTAACTATACATGTGATAACTGGAGGCTCAGACTGACTAGGAGTTTTTTTAACCTGTAATCAAAACAGTTCTAGAAGGATCATTGTGTTTGTTTTCCAGAGAAAATACTGTTGAAAACAAATATTGAGAGAAGAATGAGAGCAAGAAAGTACTTATTTGCGTATTGGCTACACAAAAATGGAGATACTGTGGAAACTGTGGAAGACAGAATGAAAACTGCCATACACAAATTTGTGGCCATGTAAGAAAAAAAAAAATACTCATAAGGGTAGGGAACTGAATTAGCACAGAGCTGCTGAGATTGCTTCTGCTCTCATATGGCAAGAGTTATTATTAAAAAAAAATGTATATATATAATCATAGAATTGTTAGGAAGGGACCTCAAGGATCATCTAGTTCCAACCCCCCTGCCAGGGGAAGGGACACCTCACATTAGATCAGGTTGCTCAGAGCCATATCCAGCATGGCCTTAAAAGCCTCCAGGGATGAGGCTTCTACCACCTTCCTGGGCAACCTGTTCCAGTGTCTCACCATCCTCATGGTGTAAAACTTCTTCCTAACATCCAATCTGAATCCACCCATTTCTATTTTTTTCCCCTTCCTCCTAGTCCTATCACTGCCTGACGCCGTAAAAAGTCCCTCACCATTTTTATAAGACATAAGAATACTTGTTTTTCATTAGGCACTTCACTATGATAATGTTTTTCATTAGGCACACACCAGATTGAAATTCTGGGGCAATTATTTCATTAACAAAATTTTAAATTTTAAGCTGTTTGCCTAAGTTGTCTAAATTATCAAAAAAAAAAAAAAAAAAAAAAAAAGGTGAAGTCCTGACAGTGATATGCTTAAAAATACTGAACAACTTGGTATAAGGTTCAGTCTTCCATATATCATACGATATATGGCAGTATGGACTAAATACATTGTGTTTTGTACTCATTTGCTGTGCTGAAGAAAATAGAGGCAAAAAACCATCATACAGCATTGATGAAATGTTAGATCTGACTCGAATGTCATCATCATGGGTTGCCACAATAGGATGTTCATATCTGAGGAACTCTATTGTTGGACTTCCAAGTGGTCACCTGATGTGATGTGAGTGATACCACAAAGTGATATAACAACCTACTCATTCTCACATTGATCAAAGTACTCAACAGTCCATTTGATAGAGTATGTGATGGCTTGAATATATAAATACAATGTATATATTTGTATATATTCATTGCATTTCATCATAGATTGTAAATCTGCTGGTAAATACAGCTTTCATTTGCTTTCCAGACCAAGCTAGCCTGGTTATTGTTGGTGTGTGGGGGGAATTTCAGCTCACACTGATACATTTTTTTTTTTCCATATCTCCCTAGCCCAATAAAACCATAACAGAGCAGCACTTGAGAGTCCTGAAGTAACTGTTATGATATATATGATATATGATTTCAGGAAAGGCCAGAAATAGCTTTTGTATCTTTGTCTTAATTTACAGATTTCAGAGAGCACACACCGTATTATATGTATATGTATATGTATATGTATATGTATATGTATATGTATATGTATATGTATATGTATATGTATATGTATATGTATATGTATATGTATATGTATATGTATATGTATATGTATGTAAGAACCTCATGAGGTTCAACAAGACCAAGTGCAAGGTCCTGCATCTGGGTCAGGGCAATCCCAAGCACCGATATAGGCTGGGCAGGGACTGGCTTGAGAGCAGCTCTGAAGAAAAGGACTTGTGGGTGCTGGTGGATGAGAAGCTCAACATGAGCCAGCAGTGAGCACTTGCAGCCCAGAAAGCCAACCAGAGCCTGGGCTGCATCGAGAGAAGTGTGGCCAGCAGGGCGAGGGAGGTGATTCTCCCCCTCTGCTCCACTCTGGTGAGATCTCACCTGGAGTACTGCATCCAGTTCTGGAGCCCCCATTACAGGAAGGATCTGGAGGTGCTGGCCTAGTGTGAAGTGTCCCTGCCAGGCTGGAACTAGATGATCCTTGAGGTCCCTTCCAACCCTAACAATTCTATGATTCTATACAACCTTCAAGCTAACTGAAAAGTAGAATATGCCAGGATAACTTTGAAACAGAGTTTACAGATGACCAATCTGGCAGGGAATCCTTTACTACAGACTTTCCTTCATTTAGCATCTTCTGAATTGAAATTCTATTAGAACTCTGCTAGACATTTGCTCAAAACAGCAATTCAGAAGATGCCAAAGGAATTTCTGTATGGAAAGGGATGTGCTAAATATTGCTAGGTTTTGGATGCCTACAGCCAGATGGCTGAAGCCACAGAACTTCAGAGCTACAGAACTTGGATAAATATGTGTTGTCAAGTGTGGGAAATAAGGGTGATGTTTGTCTGTGCAAGTATGAAAGCATGAGCTTCCTACAAAAAAAAAAAAAAAAAAAAAAAAAAAGAGAATTGAAGTTCCTGGTTACAGTTGTGTTAGGGGCAAAAAAAGAAAAGACTACCACTTTCTATTTCTCTATTCCATTCTTGCAAGGACTTCCAAAATGTCTCATAATATCTCTTATAAAATATTAATGATAGTCTTTGGTATTTCCAATTGGCAAGGTTTCTGAAAGTTGGTGTCAGAATAAGAAACATACCAAAAAGGCTACATAGTCATATTCAGCTCTGAAAATAAAAGACAACACTGCTTTCACAGTAAGATTTTCTTTATCAAAGAATGAATGAAAACAAGCATGCTTGTATTGTGAGGAAAGCCATGTCAAAGGTTGAGGACCTTCAGATGTACCAGGTTGAAGTGTGTAAAGTATCTCTTTGGTGTCACCGTCTCCCAGACATTGATGCTGCATATTTATAACAAGAAAGAATGGACACAGGCAATGGTGATATTCAGAGAGATTGGGACCTGTGGTCATATCAAAGTCCTCAATGCACATAGGCACAGATTCAGCAGGGAAGCAGCCAGCACTTCATCCAAATTCCATGAAGGAAAAAAATACAAGAGGCTCTGAAAGCCTCGGGCAGAGAGCCAAAACAGGTGGAAACATCTGAGCTGTAGGATGCCTCACAACCAGAGCTAACCGACTCCTGACAATTGCTGATGTCTGAAGATGCCTCAGAGTAATTGAGTATCACTGTATGGATAATATATTGCTCCTTTTTAGGCAAACAAAACACAACTTAAACTTCTGTCAACTAAACAACTATCTCTGCTAACATAATAGCAAAATTATATGGAGAGCTTATGTTTAAGAGGCTCTATGGGATGCCTAGCAGTGAGGAATCAGATGCTGATTCACTTCAGCATTGAGACCTGCTAGAAAATTCCTAAGCTCCAATTATTGTGACACACATTGCTTGCCACAAAACTCTATTTTAAGACCTTCATAAGAATATTTTTATGTATACTAGGTCTGTATCTTGAAATCTCCTTTTTATCTTTGTGATATGCTCTTAACATTTTGTTGCTCGTGAAGTTTGTAGGTTTGCATCTCAAAAAACTGTCCATTTCCACTGCTGACAGTCTTCTCCTAGAACTTCTTCTATTTGAGATCCTGGTTTTCTGGTTGGTCAGCCACCAAGAGGAAAAAATTATTGACCTGTACTGTCTATTGATATTTCTACATCGATTATTCTAAACATTAAATGTGTAATAGAGGATGAAAAAAATCATCTTGTTATCAAAGGCAATCTGATCAAAATTAATTTGCTATACAGATGAGATATTTGAAGAACAGTTTTACATGTCTTTGTAACACAGTGAAAAATGCTGTTATGTTCAGGTAAATAATATTAAATCTTCTCTCTAAAAAACCAAGCTTCATCCACAATCCTTAATTTATACTTGAGGCAGTAGACACTACATTTGGAATCAATGACTACATAGAGGCAGTAGACACTACATTTGGAATCAATGACTACATACCTTGACTTTTGCCATTAGCTATAATAAAAGAAATATCTACAGTTTGTTATGCCTTTTTTTTCCTCTTTTTTTGCAGGGAATGTTTTACAGGACATGAGTTCAACATATGTGTGGCTCCAGACTGAAGGAGCATAACCCAAGCATAAAACAGTACATTATCTCTGAAGTCTCATGTGTCCTTACTTTAAACTTTCCATTTGGCTCTTGAAAAGCCTTGCTAAAAAAGAACTTGTATACAAATAATTGGGAAAAAAAAAAGAAAAAAAAAAAAGAAAAGAAGGGTCTTTGTTCTTACCTTGCCATGGCTTAAAAACACTTAAAAAAATACAGGAAATTCTGAGGACAGAACAAAATGCTCTAGATTTTCTGTTTTGATAAAAACGAAGATCCTTTGATGTTAATAAAAAAGGAATCACAGTTGTGGAGAAGTAGGCCCTCTAGCTGACAAAAAATGTCTGACTAGAACTTTTTAGGAGTCATTAATTTTAATGAAAAAGCATTTCAGGCTGTTGTTTGAAAGTTAGAAAAGATGATTCCTTCTTCAGTCTCCATTTGCCCTTTCTTTGTCATCTTCTGTCCCCAGGAAAGCTGGTGTTCAGTGTTTGCTTTCTCTTTCTTAGAACCATAGTTGGATGCAGTAAAGCTATATATTTGAAAGTCATGAATGTTTATGTTGCATGCATTTATTTCATGGTTAACTGTTCTGCTTACATTCAGTAATGATTTTTCCAAGGCTGAATCCTCCTCCTTTTCTGCTGTGCTTTAACATGAAGGGAAACAACTTAGGAGAATATTACCTGAATATATATGGCAAATCAAATAGATGCTAAGAGTGGACAGCCAAGAAAGCTGTATAGAGAAGAGCCAGTGACTTTCTTTTTATTGATGGGAACTTTTTGTGATTCTGTGATGCTTTCACTAACTGAATACGTGAAGAACTTGAAATTTTGTCAGATGTCAAGTCTGTCCACTTCATAGCAAGGAAAAGAGAAAACTGCTTGAAAAAATATGTTGTGAATAACGAATGATCTGGTAGAGATCATGCAATAATCATGCAAAATGATCTGGTAGAGAAAATGCAATAATTTCCCCATAAAAGTGCTAGTTTAAGTAACTTCTATAAAACACTTCCTTGTAACTGTTTACATCATTAATTAAACATACATATGTGTGTACTTAAAACTAAGATATCTAAAATTGCAGCTGTTGAAAAGACAGATCCAGACTCTTCTCAGGCATGCAAAACAGAAGAGGCAACACTCCCAAGCAGAAACAAGGGAAATACTGACTAGATATGGGGAAAAGAAAATTCACTGTTAAGGTAGTTAAGCAGTTGGAAAGGAGCTTTTCTAGACCTGACTTGAAAAGGCCATGAGTGACAGGATCTAGCTCTGAAAAGAAAGGAAAATAAAGAGAAGCATCATCTTCCCTGTCTTTCAAAATGCTAACCTGAAGAACACTTTAAGGAAAAAAGATATGCAACCAAGATATCAAAGGCATGAAGAAGCTATTAAGACATTTCAGGTGAATGCCTACCTCAAGGAAACAAAACATCCTTTTAATTGTTTTCTCTAATTAAATGCTATTTATTATGAAATCACATGAAAAATAATAATAAAAAATAGTCAAATTTTGTATTTATAAAAAACAAAAAGCAAATTTGGACAAGGTAGGGTCTAGAAAGACAGTCTGTCCTACCTCACAGCCAGAACTAAAATTAAGCAATCTGTTCCTTTTCAATCACAGACACTAATGGATATTTAGCTGAATTGGAGTTTAAACACATTTTGCAAATTCATAAAATTTTTAATCTGCATCTGAATGCTCAGAAATAGATCCTCTTTTCTATATAATCCATCCTTCACAGATAAAATAGTCTTAGAAATTTATTTTTGGACTTAAAGCAGTTGCAATCTTGAACTTTTGGCTTAAACCCATCCTTTACTGTTCAGAAGATCAAAATTCTGCAATTCACATTGTGGACCTTTTTCTTCACTTATTATTAACTGACTGGAAATTTGTACACTGTTAGCACAGAAGTGCTCTTTCTGAGTTTCACATTTCTGCAGCATCACTGCAAGAAACATTTGAAGGAAACTTTTTGAGTGGATGAAGGAATGATTGTTCTGAAGTCACCTTATTGAAAATTGCTACTATCACAATCTTGCTCTTAAAAGGAATAAACAGGCCATAAGTAAAAAAAAAAAAAAAAAGGTAAAAAGGATGAATTTATAAGCACTTAAGCCTGTCTTTTAAACCAAAGTTCCTGTATAGCCTTACCTACATGCTGATAATACATAATTTCACACCTCTTACAAGAGTAATGCCTCATTACCTGAGTTATAGACTGAGTGAAGACCACCTGAACGAAAGAGAAAAATATTTAGTAATATAAATCACAACTAAGGCCATCTGCCCTGCAATTGTCAAGGCAGTAGACCGCCTCAGGCTCCTCCTGGGCTCTTCATCAATACCAGCTACCTGAATAGTAACAGCTGCTGCACTTTCTTTCATCTGTGGATAGTGAGGAGGCAGTATTCCAGCTTGTCAGATGTTAGTGTGCCCGTGGTGAGCTATATATTCTTTATCTTTTGAGTCAGGTATTACAAGGAACATTCCTCACAGAGGAAGACATTCCTCTATATAGGAAAAAATTCCAATATTTTGAGATTTTAAATGCAGTAGATACATTTCAACAAGCCGCTTTCTTTGATTAAACCTTAACTATTCCTCAGTTATCAAATCAAACTTCAGGTCTTAGTTTTCAGTCTTCCAAGCTCTCAATAGAGTGAGTAAATTTAGCAATATAAACATTATCATCATAACAGGGCAGGAAGATTACATGAAGAGACCATCTAATCCATCCTTCCTGCCAGAATGCATAATCAACAAGGCCATTATCACCTTTAAGTCTATATTGGTCCAAGCTACCTTTAAATATCTCTAAAGGATGACCCCCAGACAATCTGCTCCAAATTCTTTCCTAACTTTGATCACTATAAAAAAAGATTTATTTCACTAACTTACATCTTCCTTGTTGCAATTTCAACCCATTATTTCCTATTCTATCCAACTTGACCATGGAAACCAAGTTTTTTCTCTCCTCCCTGCAGCAGTCTCTTGCATAGTTGAAGACTTTTGTGCCTTTCTGTCTTAATTCTCTTCTTCAGGTTCTTCTTCAACCCTGACTCATCGAGTCTTTCCATATAAGCCTTCTCACCCATCTCAATGTTGTCTTTTAGATTCTTTTGACTTGTTTCAAAACTGAGCCCAGTGGTACAGCTAAAGCTTTACTTTATCTTCTGAATACAGAAATTAAAAAGGCTGAAAAAGTAATCAATAATAATTAAAAAAAAAAAGACAAAATTATCTTTGTAGCCTAATTTTGATTGGGTGTTAGAAAGGTAATACTTTCAAAAGACAGCTGAAAAGATGTTATGAAAGTTGATAGACAAGGTAATAGGAATATGAACAACCGTGGAAGGACAGAGTAGACAAAACATCCTGAAAGACACTACAAAACAAATGCCATCTAGGACTGAGGTGTTTAATGAGAGGACATACTCAGAGATGGGACAAATAGCTATGATCCTAAAAAAGGCCATAACCACAGTGATCCCCATCCACAGTGAAAGAGGAATAGTGGAGGACCTGAGGTAACAAGAATAAATGGTTAATAGTCTGCTTTAGCCATGTTGAGCTTCAGATGATAAGTAGGTATCCTTAGAAAATATTAGAGAGAGAACTGTGACAGGAACTATGCCAAGAGATATGAGTCTCTATCCTGAAATCTACAAACATGGCCATCAATCTCATTCACCACATATTTTTATACATCTTGTCAATGGAGCTAGAAGAAAGAGGAATTTAGCTATATTCCAAAAAGCAAGGTGGCATAATTCATGTGGAAGCCTACAAAAAGTACATGAATGTCTTCATCCAGAGTGCTCTGTAACTCAGCCTTCCCTCTCTCCCTTAAAAGTCTCCCTGAGAGGTTAATATTAACTGTGAACTTTTCCAGGTTTCAGTTTTACTGAGGAACAAAGGTGATGGGGGTAGTTTAAAATATGGTATCTTTCTGAATGATCTGATGGGTCAGAGATAATTAGTAATATTTCTTTGAAGGAAGACTAACCAATAACAACAACAATAAAAAAATCCTCCACTTTAATAAGCTCTCAATTCAGAAAGCTAAATCTGTCAGCTGATTGTTAAATGTACCAGCTATTGGCTTTTATTCCTCCACATACAGTTAGATCACCTAGTACAGAAGATTTTCTATAAGCAAGTAAGTAAAACCAACCATGTCCTCTTAATTCTGTAGATGTGGAGAAGTCTTCCAGATGTGAATGGAGCTGTAATAGCAGTGTCCATTCACACCTTAAACCCGATTCTAGCAGTGTCTCGGGGGTATAAATTCTCTTATCACTCTTGTCTCAATGATACTTCATTGTCACCATCATCTATTCACCTGAAAGAAAAGACAATGAAGAAAACATGGAGAGGTGAGAGAGAAAACATGGAGAAGCAGGAATTAGGAAAAAAAAAAAAAAGAAGAGGAAGGGAGAAAACAGAGTAGGAGGAAGCTGATATAGTAGAAGAAACAAGCGGGTAGATATATCAGTAGCTTTAAGGAGTCTTTTAAAATTGAATTGCCCTGAGTGTTCCAAACACCTGTTTGTACAAACTCAAAAAATTAGGGACATAAACCTGTCAGATATGTAATATTCATGGAAAATAATTCTTCTCTAGAATTAGCAATCATATGGGGGGCAAATCTAGTCGATTCATCAGCTCTTAGAATTTCGAGAGTGTTATTGATAATGCTTAGTAATTACAATTTCTGACTTTTAACAGCTTCCCCACTCTAATATCCTCTTGGAGATTTGCATCAGAGAAAGTAAGACTAGGCCAAGCAGAGTGTATTTCTAGCTAGATAATCGTGAATCTTCCAGGATGCCCTCCATTTATGAATATTTTGACCTGGAGTTATACTTAGGGGTAACAGATCTGTATGAATTGTTCTTGCATAATTTGTATAAATCAATTGCCTTCTCCTTCCACTCCCCTGCCTTTTTTTTTTTTTTTTTTTTTAATTTGTAGTATCAAAACAGATTTCAACAGGTCAGTTGAACAACAAACAAAACAAACAAACAAACAAACAAACAAAACCCCCCAGAAGCTTATTTTGTTTGATTTGTGCCTGGAATTAGTAATCTCATTTGATGCCTCCTCTTTTGTCTCAGCAGCAAGTTTCTTCAGGACTATCCTTGTTTCACTCATTATTTTGTAGACTGTGATCTTGCACTGCATCAATTACCTCTCTGTGGATGCCTTACTTGTGATTTCTTAATTCAGATTAAAAAAATCAAAATCTTTTTAGTCACTCTCCCAGACAATTTTCTGTGTATCTTTACTATCCTCCTCTGTAGGTTTACGATCTTACTGTATACTTACAAGGTGAGTGTGCCCTAAATATAAACTACATCAGTTGCACGAAGTCCAGGATTTTGCAATTGGTAGCATATAGTTTAGGCCCTGTTGGTGTATATGAACAGTTAGGATTATTTTCCTGTGTACATTACTTTGCATTTGTCAGCATTGATATTTTACCTCCCAGACACCCAGTATCATGACATTCTGCAGTGTTGTCACCTGGCTTTTATCTCAGAACATTTATGTATCTTATAAAACAGAGGTCCCAGCACCCTAGTGATAACTTTTTCTACTGTTGATATCAACCATTTTTAACTCATTGCTTTCTACATTTTCATTATTATCCCATGAGAACTTACAAATCTTTACTGAAGAATCTTGTAAAAAACTTCCTGACAAGCCGGTGTTAGATTACTATTTTGGTTATTCATTCTTTGAATAAACTCAAAAAATGCATTTACAAGAGGCAAATTATGTCTTCCACTTCATGTTTGCAGCTATGCATAGACTTACCAAGTACATTTTTTATTATAGTTTCTACTGTTCTTTTCCAGTATAGAAATCTGGCTTTCTGGTCTGAAGTTCCACAACCCAAACTGAGAACTTTTCTATGAACTGAAACTTTATTTGCCACTAATGCTATCAAAGACATTTTTTACTTTAACTGAATCACTTAGTGCGGTGTATCTTTTTCATATTTTACTTCCTTTGAAACTCCTAGGTGAGTACCATCTGGTCCTTGCAACTTGCTGCAACTCATGTTACTGATTTGTTTTTCATAAAAATGTAAGAATGACTGTACTATGTCAACCCAAAGGTCTACCTACCTCAGTATCATTCTTGGCAAACACCAGATGTCTAGGCAAGATTGTAAGAAGGAAAGGTGTTTTGACACCTTTAGAGGTGTTCCTCTAAATTGTCTCCTGGCCTTCAGCTGTTTGTGATTCAGAGTCTGCTGGAGCTCAAATAGTCTGTTCATTCTGAAACAATTTATTTGTCTTCTGCAAACCTTATACTTGCTGAGGAGAAGGCTGGATTGACTTTTCACATCTGTAAGACCCCATGGCAAAGAGTACCACACTGTAATTGTAAACTGTGCACAAATAACCACATCCTTTTGATTTATTTCATGTTTCCACTTCTTGCAAGGAAACCTATTCCCTTTTCAGCATCTTCTTCTGTTTACAGGCACTCATTAAGTTCACACACTTCCATCCCATCCATCCTTGATTATCATGTTTCCAGGCTGAAATGTTGTAGCTATTTAGCAGTTCCTCACGTGGAATTATTTCCATAATCATACACAACCATACACAACCTGACTTGAACGTCTGTCTCTGAATTTTGTGTTTGGTTACATTCAACTACTTCAGAGCACTTTTTTGGTAGTAAAATTTTGAATGGTGTCTTCATCAGTGCTGAGAGTAAGGCAAACACTATCTGTCTTTTCTTGAATTTCCTAACTAGCTGATCCAAATAGATGCTTTCAGCATCTCTGGATGAGATGCTGGAGTGTCACTTTTGTCATGTCCTAACCTGCTATTTAGTCAGGTTGTCTACGACGGAAGTCTGCTATTATTATTGAGATTTCTTCTGCTTCAGCCTTCTTGGTTTACTTTTCTGTGTCACCAGTTACTGTGGCTACTGTGATTTGGAAAGGACTAAGGAAGTCAGTAGCATAACCCTAATATTCCCCACTTTCTACTCATTCAGTCATAGCTACAGGCCACTACTGATTGACACAGCTACCTTGTGCCCTTTTCCTTTTGACCCTGTATATACTATGGTATCCCCTTTAATGACAAATGCTTGAACAACTTATGGCCATTATTATTTCCCCTAACTCATGTTTGCAAGATGGCACTTAAAGCAATATCTTACTTTAAAAACAGGCATTCCAGTAGAATTGTTTTGCTTGTGGGAATCATCTATGCATTTGGTCCCAATTAGGAGACTTTGCAGGGCTGTGTTGAACTAGACTGGAAACTGGGTTCACTGCAGCCAGGGTAAGTGTCATACAAGGTAGATATTAAGCTTCTGGGAATACATTTTTCATCCGTGCTTCCTAACATTCTTAGATGCATTTTCTTGCTTCCTTTGATTTGCCAACTATGAGGGTAGCAAGTAACACTGATCAGAAACTGACTGAAAAATAGTCTGTGCTGAGAACAGTTACCTGTTCATTCAGTGCCTCTCTTGTTTTACTTACCAGAATTTTTGGGAAAGCATGACCTCAAAGAAGAAAGAAAACTTCTGTGGTCTGCAAGGAATCTCCAAACTACCTGCAAGTATTATATCTTTTCCAAATTCACCTTCTATTTTCTTCTTCATATGTTGTCACATATAATTTCCTTATTTCAAATTATACAACATGTCTTTTCTATTTGAAGATACTAGCTCCAGTTGCTTTTACAGCTGAATTCTATCCTCTCTTTACTCCATCAGCAGTCAAGATTTTGTTGACTATTCATTTACTCAAGCTGAGAAAGAAAGGGAAGAGCAAGTTCAGTTATCAGTCCAAACAAAAACTGGGCATAGTCCATAGCAGTCCAGAACCAGAAGAGCTCTCATGGAAAATTGTGCAAACCTCATGCCTGCAAACATAAACTAAGCTAAACTAATCTACACTAAACTAATCTAAACTAAACTAAACTAAAACTAAACGAAATCTAAACTAAATCTAAACTAAACTAAACCTAAACTAAACTAAACTAAAATTAAACTAACCTAAACCTAAACTAAACTAAAACCAAACTAAACTAAACTAATATAAAATAAAATAAAATATAAAATAAAATAAAATATAAAATAAAATAAAATAAAATATAAAATATAAAATAAAATAAAATAAAATAAAATAAAATAAAATAAAAATTAGTTTAGCTTTAAATTAGCAAATATTTTACCAACCCCATGAAAAAAAGATGTTAATCTTGGGTCACCTCCCTTCTGAATGATCAAAAAAACGAAAGGAAAAAATGCTCATGATAAAGAAACTAATAGGGAAAGCAGTGCGTGGAAACTGTCATGAAAAAGCTAACTTAAGTAATTTAGTAAAGGAAAGGAGGAAGAGATATACTGGCTAGTGAATTGTGTAATGAAGATGGATTGTTTGGTGATCTTAATTTAGTCTCATAATGTGAGAACAAGAAGACACTCAATTACTCTGTCAGCAAATTTAAAAGTGATAAAAGGAAATAATTCTTTATCCTGTGAATAGCAAGTCTTTGGAACCCTAATGCTTTAACATTCAGTTACCTGAACAATTTAGATTGATTTGAACTGGGCCCTGATGGGAATAATCCTGGCTTTGACTGTTGTTTTGAAATAGAGGTGCCTAATGAAATAGCAACACTAGAGCTAGTATGCTTTTTGAGATCTTATAGGGCATTTGTAATTTGATTTCAAGAGAATGTTCTGTCTAGGAGAAGGTTCTATGACAGACTAAAGCGTTGGACTTTCACAAAAAGATCTGACAGCTTATAGTCTTATGTGGTCTCTCAAACAGCAGCTAAGGACTGCTTAAGTCCTCACCTGTAGTGGTAGATTCTCCCAGTGCTAGGCAGAGAATTGGAGCCAGCACAGCACTCTTCCTGTGAGGACTCTAATGAAATCCCTTGGGCAATTGAGCTGACTACAGTAACTAAGTCTTAGATAAACACCATCACTTGAGGCACACAGAATTAATCTTTCTTCTTTTACTGGTATTATGCTTGATGACATACCTCCTCATGTTCAGGATTGCTAACTAATTTCTTGTTCACTGGATAGGTAACTTATCTGTGTAGTGTGAGAAGCACACTGAGAAGTGTGCTGGGTAGAACAATGTGCAAGTGGATTAAAATGAAGAAACTGAGGTGTGTGTTTACTGCTGCCAAGGGCAAACTTCAGATTTTAAGTCTTTCAGATAAGTTTACAATGTTAGAGTGATGATCAGTTAGGTCAAGATTAGCTTCAACATTCTGTTTTGGCCATTGGAATAGCACCAGAGACATTTCTGTGTTAAAAACCCACTGTTAATGAGAAACTCTCTCCTTAGGGCAGGCAAGCAGTACAACTAGCCCAGTGTTACATCAGGAGCAGGTCAAAAGATGCTATTTAGAGTCTGTAAGATGGCCAACTGGCAAGACTTGGCCATTACTCACATGCTGTCACAAACTCTACAGCTACTGTAGTAGGAACACTGCAAGTTAGATCTTAACACTTTTTAAAAAATCTTTATTATTATCCACCTGTGAGCTTGTTTATGACTTTGTCTGGTCCTTTGTTCTTCAGATCTATCTGTTACTACATCCTCTTGGGCAATGAGCTCTAGATATTCTCCAACAACTGATAAAACTGGTATTTTATTTTAAATTCATCTCATACTAGCTTGGTGCCACTTTACCTCCTGTTGCAGCATTCTTTTATCGATGAGTTTAGTGAACAACAACTTCTGCATTTCCATTTATCTGCTTCTCTGAATTCATAACTCTTGATCATATCCTTTCCTTAGCCTTCTCTCCAGAAAGAATACTAACTTGTTCTTATGAAGTGGCTACTCTGTTTCCTTGATCCTTTTTCACTTCTCTGTATGCACATTCTCAATATTCACTATATCCTCCCGAGTAGCAGAGACAAAGGAGGCACAGGCTGCTAGAATGTAGTCAGCACCAGAGAAATGAGCTTAATAATCCCATGACTTCTGAAGTTGCAACTGCCAGTTCAGAATGCATCCTAATGTGCCTCTCAAAAAAAAATCAGGGGCCTAGGAACACAAGCCCATTAGATCTCCTCTTACTCAGACACTGAAATGCCTCACACACAGCTGGTCGTTTGCTGCCAGTCAAACTTCCACTTTAGAGACCCCATGAGTTTTTCATTTCCACTACTGACAATTTGGTTCTGTTACAATGAAGGTGCAGCCAAGTCTTTCTTCATTCACCATACAGGGAGATAATAGGTTCCTGCCTGCCCCTTACACCATGCAGGATTTCAGAGAATGCTACCATGCAGTTCAAGGGCTCTAGTCCCCTAACTAGTAACCTGAATTTAGCCTCCAGAATTTCCCTTCTACATTTCCCCCCTGTGATTCTCCCCTGCATCCTTAAGTAGCTTAATTATTTTTAATCCCCTTGATTTAAAACAGAATAAAATAATTTCAGGTTTGGAAGAGTCCCTTTGATTTTGGGAAAGCTGGTGGCAAAGATAGACACTGTTATAGTCATGAACTTGGTGGGAAAGATTCTGTGGTAGGTGGTAGAGGATTTTGATGTTAAGGAGTATGTGGACTGAGGTTAGCTGCAGAATGTGATTACCTGAAGGAGAACTATGGATGTAAATATTTAATAAAGATTTCATATGCACTGCATTCTGCCTTGCTCTCTGAGGAAATAATTTTCAAGTGTCCTGCAATCTTAATGATGGAAGTGGTGGGAACAGATCTTCAGCTCATCTGTAGAGACAGGATTAAAGGCCCTGTAATACTCCCACTGTAGTATAGGATGTTTTAATGTTCAGCTCCTCCACAGCTCTTCTTTACAGCATTTTTCCAACTTTCCAATTCATGGTCACAACTTTATGACAGTTCTCTAAGGAATTTCTTTAGAATCTCTTTTTCACTTGCATTGTAACAGCTCTCTGCATTAGCATGACTGGACAATTATTTGCTCTGCTTGGCCTTTCTGTTACCTACCCCTTTGCACTGCTGGGGCCAGCACTCAGGTTGTTACTACAAATTAATATATTTTTTTTTTCCTGAGCTGCATGCTCTTGCATGCATTGACATAATTAACATACACAGATCTTAATTAGCATGTTGGAGTGACCTTTTGGAGGGGTAGCTTCTCAGCTTTGAAAAACTGGGAAATATGCATAGCCATTTCTGCAAATCCTGCCATGCATCGAATGCTGACACTCTTACGTGTGCCCTGAGGTGCCCAGAACTGGCAGTGCCCTTTGCTCAGGGTATTAATTGGCCAGCCAATAGCATAACAGCCAATCAAACAGCTTAAATAACAAAGGCAGCATTGTATATTTACTCTGATTATCTTACTTTTGCTTAATGAAGCTGCTTTAAGGTTTCTCTCCTGGCAAGCATCCAAAATGCTTTTATCTGCTTGCATGCAGTGGGCTGTCAAGCTGAGAGAAAAAGCCTCCTTTGTGTGCACAGTTTGTCTTTTCTTTATTTTTTTTTTTTAAGAGGAGTTTCTGAAGAGAAAAGGATGGATATCTTCATTGGTGTCTTGACTTTCACATGTTGAAGGAGACCTGTAAAGGTGTCTTTTTCATAAATGATCTGATTTTCTTTACTTTGATTCCAGTGAATGGAATGTGTCTTTAGACTGCAGCAGGCATGTGGTTTCATTGCCATGTGACTCCTCTGTTTTAGTAAATTTCTCTGTCACTAGTGATATTACCAGATCCATTGGTTATTTCCTTATGTACCCCAGATCTGCATTTGCTAGATGCCTTCCCTTGCCCCTATCCTTCTCAAAGAGAAAAAAAGGGATTTTAATTCAGTCCTTACAGAATAAATTTCTGAAGGGAGAAAGAAAAAAAAAAATCAGGAAAGTAACCTGATGTGGACTTCAAATTGTACATTGCCTTAATTTCCAGCACAATATCCAAAATAAGGATACAGTTCTGTATGGAACTGGGGAGAAGACATAAACATCATAAGAGCAAGCAGAAGTCTGTGTTCTTAGGATAAAATATTTCATTGGATTGTGTACTTCTCATCTTTTAACCCTGATTAAAGCCTGCTCTTGATTCACAGCATTTCATTTTTGCTTCAATTCTAAAGTGATTTAAAATAATTCAAATGAAACTCACTCCTAGAAGTTTCCACAGGTTTCTTATACTACAAATGGGGAGACCATGCTGGAGAAATTTTCTCTTCAATTATTTTATAACTGAAAAGATACATTTGCACTCTTGTTGGCACATGATGCTGTGTTCTTTTAAGAAGTTCCTTGCATAATCTAGTGATAACAACTGTAATAACTATAAAGGATGTAAACATAATTGTGCTGGAATGAGTCCATTCTGGTTTCAACCAGTTGTGCCATTTTCTCTGCTATGTGTCAGAGAACCCTGGTAGACTCCAGACTGTATTTGAAAAAACATTGGCTTTTCACTGCCCTTTTTTATTTTTTTTGTTCCCTTATGTTTACAGAAAAAAAACCAAAAACAGCACCTGGGCTTCTTGGCTTTATAGTTTGCACAGAAATAGAGTCTTTTAGGGAAAAAAAAAGTAAAACTGGTGGTATATATTTGTTGAATGAAACTTTTACCACAAAGTCATCCCAATAGTATAGTGTCAAGGGTTTGATTCATTCATCGTTTCTTCTAATTACCAAAAAAGTACCTTTTCTCCCAGGTGTCAACGTGTTTCTGAGTTATGTGTGACCATTCCAACTTTCAGCAATTGTCTTCTCTTGTTTAGAAGCTAACTTCTCCACCAACCTGAAACCTTTTCTCCCAGTTGTCAACATGTTTCTGAGTTACCTGTGACCATTCAAAATTTCAGCAGTTGTCTTCTCTTCTTGTTTAGAAGCTAACTTCTCCACCAACCTAAAACCCATCAAATTTCTCCATGATTGTTTCCTAAACAGATGTAAGGATGTTGTCCAGGAGCCTTAGCTCGCCATCAGCAAGGATGGACCACCCATGACTGTGCTGGGGCACAGCTCAGACCCAGACAACCAAAGTCCACAAAAGAAATGCATGAACTTGGAGAAAATGCAGGGTGTTAAAAGAACAGAGACCAAATTTGTGAGAGGTGGTAGTGGTTGGTCCTCTGTGCTTTCATAATCAAGATGTTTCTGTATTTTTTACAGCCATGACACCTGAATTTACAGATTTTTATGAGTGATTTGGAAAGAGCCCCAAAAACACAGGAAGTGAAGTATGAGGCATGCTCCAGGGAAGTCATCATGGAGAGCAGCATGATGCTAGGTCATTTCTATGTCAGCCACCTTATAAAAGCAACTACTTGTTTTCCCAGTGGCAGAGAAGTATTGAAATGTTGAAGAGTGGGAAGCTGAAGGAGGGGAAGCAGAGCATGCAACTATTCTCGTACTGAATTGACCATTTACCTCTATTAATCTAGCTAGGCTACAAAGGTGATTGAGTAAAAAGGAAGGGAGAGAGATGTTAATGGATGCACTGGAGAGCAACCTTCCTAAATTACAAACTCACATTTTGTCCCTTATCTGGTTCATTTGGTTTAATTTCACATGTGCTGCAGTGTAGTCCTATTCTAAGTTCTTAGGGTAAAAAGTGATTATGTGTCTGTCTTGGTAGTGCTTACTTCTGCTGCTATTAATAACAATATAGTGTTGCTCTTATTTTTTATTTTTTATTTGACAAATTATGCTTTCTCTCCTGATATAATTTGACATTCAGCATTCAAAACAGATGAATGAAGTAACTATTTTATCTGACAACATTAAAAGGCATTTTTTTCCATTAATATGCAGAACAGTTAGTATTTGTGTTACTTACCTAACCTTCAAAAAATTACAGTTTTTAGAAACCACAGTATCACACATTACTGAATCAGTTGGATGGCTTTTGTAAGACTGATAATGAGTACTTTTACATTGAATATTCAGTGTAAATAATTGCAATTACCTTGTGGTTTTAAGACATGTCCAGCCACCATAAACAATGTATTTCAGTCTATTAAAGACATACCATATGTGTCAATTTGTGTTTAGTGTGTGCCTATTCCAAGATACCAAAGGAGCTGAAGTAGGCTCATAATGGATGTCATTGTTTGCTTTAGGTAGAGCAAATACATTTTTTTAGTCCCATGTGTATGGACAGAAAATACTGTGTGACAAATCCATAGATAAAAGACATATGCAGCTGTTTCTCAGCATCTCAAGCACGGTGCAGTGCAAATAACTAATCAATTTTCTTTTAGGTCAGTAACAAGTCATGTATTAATGAGTAAAACCTGTTTCACAGTTACGTGCCATATGAAAATTTATCCTCTGGAAACATAACCTGGTTGCTGGACAACATGCAACCTTTCTGTAGCAGTCAGTGTCCTGTTTCCAGTGCCATGTTAATCTATGGATAACCAAATGGAACACTCAGATATCTTAGGTCACAAAAGCAACAAAACCTTTTAAACAATCTCTGTCACTTGATCAGTTATGATCCAGAACTCAGAAGAATTCTTCCTATGCAATAATAAAGAAAAAGAAGGAAAAAACAACAGAAAAGCAAACCAAACTCCCTCAAATTATAAAAATAATATGATTAGCTTCTTATTTCTTATTATATTAACTTCTTATTTCTTATTATATTAACTTCTTATTTCTTATTATATTCACTTATTATTTCTTATGCCTGTTATTGAAAGGTAACTCTTAAATTCTGCATCACAATGGCAGGTTCTCTACGGTGAAACTGGGATAGTTTATGGCTCAGTATAATCAGAGTAAATGAGAAAAGGCTGGAATTTTTATTTTTATTTTTTAACTCATCATTACAGTCTCTTTACCCAAATATGTGTTAAGCATGAATTTTCATTTGGGGAGGGCAAATTTCATTATGAAATTACTTCAGAAGTTTGTACCTGCTCTGCATGGATGTTTAACAAGTAAGAAAGTTTTTTTTTCATTATTGCCTTCATAAAAATGATAATATGTTTTCCTTCTGTGCAGAGTTAACATAAGTGTTCTTAACCACTCTATATCATCATCTCTATATGTGCATGGTTATGTGGGTGTGAGTTCAGATCTTAAATTTACTAGAGAAAAACATGAAAGATAGATGGGGCTAATTGTGTCTATGTTATGTCTACAGTAGCAGGTAGTGTGGGCCAGTAGAAGCATGATCTGTAGTCTGAAACACTTGGTGTTTGTGCCCACATAACACACATTTTAATAAGGGGATACACTTTATGTTGTCCTATAGACTGCATCTCTTTTGTAGCTGGTGTGCAGCTACACTCCTTCTTTAGTTTCACCTAAAAGGATTCCAGTTCACACGCTCCATGTCAGCTCCACTAAGTAAATCAGAGTACAGAAGAGAGGGATAACTGGCAATTGAAAATGATATCCTGATAAAAATTAAAACAGAAAAGCTGTTATGAAGCCATAATCAAAAAGAAAGGAAACAGCTTTGAGAAGGCACCAATATGACCTAAGAAATATCAGGTCTAAAGGAAAAGTATACCTGTTATGGATATCTGTGTAAAGACTAATGGAAAAAATTAAATCACAGTCATTGAATGGTAGGGGTTTTAAGGGACCTCTAGAGATCATCTGGTCCAATCCCCCTGCCAGATCAGCTTCACTCAGATCAGGTTGCACATGAGTTCATTTGCAGGAATCTGTGTCATCTAATGAAGAAAACTACCTCACCAAAATAAGCCTTATTTATTTTTTTCTTTTTAAATGGGAAATTCTGCTATAGCAAAATATGATGCAATATATCACAAAGCTAACATCGTCCACTTTGGATTTCTTGGGCAATATGTTTACTGTAATTCACTTGAACATGTATGAATCTGTATTAATATATATTTTTTTTACTAGGTGCTATACTTGACTCAGCAGGTGCTAACTTTGGTTTAGTAGATTAAATATCTGATTCAGCAACTAATTCACATGTTTCAACAGGTTGCGTGGCTGACTCGATCTGTGAAGTACCTAGCAGTGTTTATTTTTCACAAAGGTTGATTTATCCATTTGAAGATGAACTTTGTCCAGTTGTCCGTATGGTAAACTAGTTGAAGTGCAAGTTCAGCATTTTAGCAGGAATGTACATTAGAAAGTATTCATTTCCATGCATTTATGCAGACCTGAATTTTAAGAACATTCTGTTGAGAAAAGCTTTGTTTCTAAACATTATCCTTCCATTAATATCAATGTTTGTTCAGTTAACACCTTGAAATCTCAGAATTTTTTTTTAAAGATATTTCATGCCAAATGGATGACAAAAAGTAAAACGAGAATGGAGAAAAGGTTTCAGAATACGATGGCTCAACCTGGACAAATCTATTTCTTTTTTCTCCTCTGGTTTTGATTCTTTTCCGTCTTACAGAACAGACAGCAGGAAGTAATTTGAAAGAAACCTTGAAAATAAAGTAGACATGGGATATTTGACATAGGAAAATATGTAGAAGAAAGATAAAAAGGAGAAATCAAAGGGTACTATTGTTAGCACAGGGGGAAACGTGGAAGAACATGTTGCAACATACTTATGAACTAAAGGGTTCCTGTAATAGGTAGCATTTAAGTCAATTTTGCAACAACTTTATCAGTGAATGGGAAATACAGGTGAATACAGAGAAGAACCAGATCATTTCATAGTGACTGGTGTCAGAGCTAACAAACTGTAGATCTTTCAAGAAGTACCCACAAACATCTAAGGAACAGAAGTCCTCGGCACTATCTACCATACTACCATCTAGTGGTTCCTAAGATCACCGCCGTGCACAGTAGTAAACAAAATGCTGGCTAGTGAAATGGATTAGCCCTGAATCTCTTCTGAACTTTTAGCAATAGATTTACCTGGATTTTAAGTGTTAAAATCATGAACTCAGTCAAGAAGGAGTTGGTGAGTAGTATCCTAAATACACAGAGTGAACTCCATCATAGATATATATCTATTTTAACACTCATCAAGTGCTCAGTCTTCTGCACTTGTTTTTCCTTTTGCATGCTAGAGTGATGATGGCAAGACCTAAATCTGCAGTATAATCACAGGGGGTTATTTTGTTTGACTTCTTAGAGATTTCACTGAGTTTCATGTAACTTGGGTATCCCGAGGTGGCAAATATTCCTCTGTTAACTGGACTTTGATTGTTTCTTGTGTAAAAATGAGAAGTAGATAACCTTACTTTATTTTAATATTCTTGCCTTTTTTTTTTTTTTTTAATATATGTCATTCCTTCTGACAGGCATAACTGAAAGTTGGAGATTTCTGGAAAATTCTAGGTGCAGCATAGGGACCTACAAAAAACAACTAAACAAAAAGCCCAAACAAACAAAACCCAAACCACAAAAAACAGATGAAGCAAAGCAAGAATCACTGTTGACCTATTGTAAATGTATTATAAATGTATAGCCTTCAAGTGAATCTTGTCCTAACTTTGCTTTTCATAGTCATTGCCTGACTACTGACTAGGTTTGCATTTACAAACATTATGTGAATTTTGCATTTCCATCCTTAACTTTTGTAAAACATAGAAATAAAGATCTGCTGGGAAAGGTGATTTAATCAATTTATTATTTCATTTATTAAAATTGATTTTGTATGTTCATTGCAGTATGCATTAGAAACAATAGTGTTAAACTGTAAATTTGACGATGTGTTATGCTGTTGAACTATGCTGGAAAGGGCTAAATTTTACCTTTGTAATGCATGACTTCTTAATGTATGACTAAAGGTATTAGAGGAAAAGAAAACATGAATATCAATCTGCTTCTGTACTCAAAATGACCCCTGGTTTTATTAGTAATGGAATCTAAGTGACATCATCTTCTGACAGTCATGATCTTTAACCCAGTTTGATCTAAACCAGACTCCTTTGGAATGATATCATTAAGGTAAATCCCTGAAAGGAGAGCAAACCATTTTAGTATAAACCATTTAAGGGTATTAAGTTACTGGGAATGATTTTACCTTTTTTTTTTTTTTTTCTTATAAAGGACAAACAATTTCAAGATTACAGGTTCATATCAAGACGCAACTGAATTTCCAAATTTTTTTTTGCAGTTGAATTAGATTTAAGCTTCTTAAATACATTATAAGTCTTCATATCTCTTAAAACACAGTTCAGAAGTCATAGCTAATCATTTCTTAAGTGAACATTGCAGTACAAACTGTATTCTTATATTTTATCCTATGAAATAGTGTTACACTGAAATAAAAATGGAAAAAAGAGAGTAACTATTTTATGAAAGATTTTTATCATTTCCATCCCATTCTCTTCCAATCCATCCTATGTGTCCTGTGATTTCCAAGGTTCTTTTCAAGAAATTACTATGCTGGGATTGTTTTCCTTTTCTCTCAGCTGCCAGCTAAAAGTTTTAATGAAGATCTTTTCTGTATGATGGGGTTATTTTTAAAATGAAGATCTTTTCTGTATGATAGGGTTATTTTTAAAATCGAATATTGATACTAAATGACCAATAATAAAGTTTTAATTTAACATCAGAAATATGTTCATATTGTCCTAATTTCTTAATTAGAGAAGGAAACTTGTGAGCCAAAGACACGTGAGGTGCCCCTGTTCCTGATTCAAATTTTTGCACCTGAGTTTTTTACATATCAAAAAGCATTTAAATCACAGGACATAAACAAAATAGCAACTAAAACTCTCCCCAGTAACAAAAATACACAAATATACCTTGGAGAACTTTGCTGTTACCAAGATGAACATTACCTTTTAGTCAAGTGATTATTTTTCTCAATGTTTTCTTTTTCCCTTGAAAGCAAATTGCACATGGATAGTGTGCAGTAGTATTATCCTCAGCTTAATCCTCATATTTTTGGTAGCATTACTTTTGTTTTTATCTTCCAGCCAGGTGTTTCCAATAGTTTTGACTGTAAGATAACCCTATAGCTGGTGATTAATGTAGCCATCCTAAAGAATATAAACAATCCCAGAAAGAGAACTCAATGGTTCAAATATGGATGCTAACAGTAATTGCTTTTAACAAGTGCAAGGAAAAAGGGAGAGGAAGCCTGGTATTGAATTTTGTGTTGCCAAAGAGAAACTGACCAGCAATAACAGAAACATCAGAAACACAGAGTGCAGAGAGGTAGCACTTTGCGCAGGAAGTATCATGAAACAGCCCATGTCAGCCCAGTAGTAATTGGGCCTTTGAAGTTTCTAATGTGAGAAGAGATGAACATTCATCTTTAAAGTGTGCTGAGTCTCAGGGATTACTTTTGGTTAAAGTAGGAATGTGCAGTTATTTGAAACCTGACCCTAAGGTCTCTAAAAAGTTTGGCTTAGGTTGTGCTAGAACTGACCTTGTAAATTTGGACAGCTGCTAGACTACTGCTAGGAGCAAATTATTACAGCAATTGTGATTTTCATGACTAGCATAAAAGCAAAGGGCACCTATTTAAGACCTGTGGGGTCAACTTTCACATTTACTACATTGCAGAAAAAAGTAGAAGGAGTGAAATCTCGCGAGAATAAGGTACCGTGAAGGAATTTGAGATTCTGCGTGAAACCAGAGGAGAAAACAAAAAGCCAACTGATGTTTGGGAGGACAGTTCTTTCATGACAAGACTTATCCTGGTGTAGAAAACTATTACTAAAGATTGTTTTTAAAAAAATCACATTTACATACAAGTATTTAGAGAGAATGTAGTGATAGTAAAAAAAAAAAAAAAAGTAGCAAACCTTGAATTTATAACAGAGTTTTGATTAGATTCTTTTGCTTATATCATTAAAATAAGAAATATTTCAGTTACACAATGAGCCTTTTAAAAGAGCAAAATGGATTTATCAAAAAAATCAGTTGATTTTTGTTCCAAATTTGTTATAGCTAAGACTGGATCTAAGCCTAAGGTCCAGGTCTAGATATGATTTTGCAGTCACGTTATTTTATGCAGTCTTCACTGAACAGAGTCTATAATTGTCCGCCAGAGATTGAAGATTACAAGAGGGATATGGACATGCTGGAATGTGTCCAGAGAAGGGCCACCAGGGTGATCAGAGGGCTGGAGCTCCTCTCCTATGAGGACAGACAGAAAGAGTTGGGGCTGTTCAGTCTGGAGAAAAGAAGGCTCCAAGGTGACCTTCTTGTGGCCTTCCAGTATCTGAAGGGGGCTACAAGAAAGTTGGGGAGGGACTTTTTAGGCTATCAGCTAGTGACAGGACTAGGGGGAAAGGAATAAAGCTGGAAGTGGGAAGATTCAGACTGGAAATGAGGAAGAAGTTCTTCCCCATGAGAGTGGTGAGAGCCTGGAATGGGTTGTCCAGGGAGATGATTGAGTCCCCATCTCTGGAGGTGTTTAAGGCCAGGCTGGATGAGGCTCTGGCCAGCCTGATCTAGTGTGAGGTGTCCCTGGCCATGGCAGGGGGGTTGGAACTAGATGATCCTTTTGGTCCCTTCCAACCCTGACTGATTCTATGATTTTATGAAATCATGTATGTAAATTCATTATTTGAACTTTGGAATAGTGATTTTATGATTTGATCTACATTTCAAAGGTGCTTTGGTTGTCTGAATCCAGTGGTTTTATTCAAAAGAAGATACAAATTTGATAACTATTTCTTCATTAGAAATTTTACAGCTTCCTGTGGAATCAAGTGCTTTCTTCAGAACACTTAACTTCTGATGGATCTGGAATTTAACCTCTTATGTACATTCATCTTCCCTTATTCATCTTATCAACACATGATAAATCCCCTGCCTACCTGGCTTGTTTTCACATTTATATCTCAGTCAGCAATTTGACTCCTAGAGTTCACTCTAAAGAGAAAAAAAAAAAAAAAGTTTTGTATGTCCATACTGAGATGTGATTGTTTCATAGACATAGAGTGAATATGAAAAAGTACTTCCTTTCAGAATGTTGAAAGCTAATTTTAATATGAATATCATTACTGTCATTTGGAGTTCTAACTCATTGTGCTGGATAGCACACCTATAAAATGCAGAGCTCAGAAAGCAGGTGTATAAAGCAAGCAGCAAATGAGACTTTAAAGATACTGTGATAGTGCTTAGATGAACACTGGAAAGAAAAGATAGAATTAAATTACAGCGTCCTGAACATGTTAACGTATGAATTTGATTTGGAAAGGCATGACAGGTAGACTTTGAGAAGTGTAATGTGGGTACCAGAAGAAAGAGATAAGTAATAAGTAATTACTGGAGTAATATTTCAGACGAATTTGATCATTTAGAATTAGAATGATTGTTGAAAAAATAAAGACAATCAGTAATTAGGTAGGAAACTACTCTCCATCACAGCTCAGGAGCAGTATTATTTTCCAAAAATAAAATTCTTTACTTGGATAGCATCTGAATTTTTTTATGTGAAGAAGAGGGAGACCATGCAAGAACAGGGAAGAGCAATCTGGACCTAGAAGGAAGGCATGGTGAGAAAAGAGAAGACCCAAATTTACTACCGTGTTGTCAAAACCAGGACATTCAGTGAAGAAGGAGTTGAATAAGAGGAAACATTTCAGTTATGGAACTGAATAGACAGCAAGGGATAATATGGAAGTGGATTGTTAGAGACCACATGGAAGGAATTAAAAAGGAAAACTCTCAAAAAGAGGACTACAAAGGGACTTCTGAAAAAATGTATTATATGAAGCCTCTTATATAGAGAGAGAGGGTGATTGACATCATATCTGTGGAGGAAGAGATAGACAGACAATGTTTCTTCAAAAGGAAATATCTAGCATTGGAAAATATTCACAATGGACTAAAAAGAGGCAACCTGAAGCAAATGTCCCTCTCATCCAAACTGTCTACATTAGAGATTTATTATATGCTCTGTCTCTTGTGCTGTTCTCCATTTATACAGGTTGAGGAAGACAGTCAGTTCTGGAATCATATTTTACCAAGAACACCACTCTGCTTTCCAGTAAGAGCTGAAGCCACTACAGCATCATGGCATCTCTCCATACAAATGATACAGGCTCTGTTTCAGAAGCTGCTTGTTTTCACTCCTTGTAGTTCAGTTGATGATTCTGGCTCATGTCCCCATTTATCCTCCTGCTGCACCTTCTGTCTTCTTATTCTCATCCAATATTCATATTGAGTTGATGAATGAAAAACTTTTTGCTTTTGCTTCTACACATCATCTTTGTCCTTTACACCACTGCCTGGATTGTCTATGTAAAATGATAAACTATCTAGAGTATTTTGACCAACCTTACAGAAACACATAGAAACAGAAAGTTCTACTTTTGACTGTAATTACCTAATTCATGCTTTGCTTAGTTCCAATACCTTTTCAAGAACAGCTGAAAAAAAATGGGAATTCTAACATTTCAGATATTCATAGGAAAGTAATTATAAATAAGATTATGGAGGTGAGAACCAAACTCACATGGGTATTTTGTTTGTTTGCTTGGTTTTTCATTTTACTTCATTTTTCTTAAGCTCATCTGTCTCAAACGAGATTATGCTATTTTCTGTTTACTTAAAATAAAATCTGCCAGACCTGGAGTTACAGTTTCCTATGTACAACTGTTGTCTTTCCCCAATGGGCAGCAAGAGTTCAGACAGATGTGTGTAGTAAATTCAGAAATGTTGATCTGCACTTCAGATGAAAGGCTGAATAACAGTGTAGTCATAAAACTGAAACTTTTCATACCATGCAAGCAGCCTGTACTATATTTTACTCCAAACTTCAAGATATATCACAATGACAGATTTTCCAATGTCAGGATATTGTATCAAAAGAACTCAAAGGAGATTCTCAGCAGCTGCTGTTAGAATAGTTGCGTTTTACTTATAAAGCTGTCTGAATCATAGTAGTTTCCCCTATTTCTTACACTTTTGGAGTACTCCTTAGTTGGTGAAAAATCAGATGCAGAAAATTTTAACTAATATATTCAACTGTACCACAAGACTGCTAAAGATTTTTTTTTTCAGCAATAAAGTAAACTGGAAAGTTTATAGTAACAGGAAAAATATGTAAACAGAACTTTGAGAAGGTAGGTGATTCTTATTCAGACCATCCAAAACACTTTATATTTTTTTATGTTATAAACATGTACTTAACTCAAAGTAATAAAAAAAAGAAAAAAGGTCACTTGAATGAACCTGTCAAAGCAACTTCCAGCAAAGCCAGGAAAAAACTTTGATGGTCTTCAGGCCTTCAGTTCTCTTCTTTTACTCTGTTTGCCTGTTTCAAATCTGCTTTATGGAACAGTGCATTTCCCATCCTTTGTAAGGCAGTTTTCACATTCTTCTTAAAAAATTTATTGGATAACAAGAATATTTTCCTCAGCTTCTGAATGCGCATCGCAGACCACCGAAAGGGACACAATTTGTAATTAACAAATTAAAATGAAGCATTAAAGGGTGACAATACTTTTCAGCACAAAACAGTGTGGTGGAAGCTGGAGGAAAGGATCTTAACTTTGGAACACAATGTAGCAGATTTGTCCCAAACTTCTGTGCACACTTGTGTATCATTAGCACTGCAGTACGAGTTTAATCCCCCTAGACACGTAGTAAAGTTCTTTGTGGCAGCAAAACTGAATATCAAGATTAATTAGCTGGAAACTGTCTGCAGCTCAGAAATTAGACCATTGTATTGCCATTTATCGCTTGTGATGGAAATCCAATATTTTTTTTTCTTGCAATGAATAAATACAAACTTGCTTATTAAAAAGATTAGTAGTATTCACATTGTGAGGATGCAATTACTGGCAAATAACTTCTTAATTACTTTTTTTGCAGGTAGCTTATGTTATGACTGCTCTGTATGCCCGATGTGTTATAGTCAATAACCATGGAAAACTTCTGAGGCACTTTTAGCGAATGTACTATCAAGCTTTATCAGGCACAGCAGGCAGATACAAGTGTAAACATGTTTAGTTTGGAAAAGAAACAGCATGGCTAATGATTGAGATAAATATTGGTTTGCATTTTTGACATTTACTTTGTACTAATAGACTGTTTCATTTCATAAGCATATAAGCAATCATGGTAAAGTTATGGCAGGACTACAGTATCCTGGCATATTTATCCCTTGAAGTTCCCCAAAGACAAAACTCAGTTGTTTGTTTTGATATTTATTCAACAATGTGAGCCCTGAGCTGACTTGAGTCAGCCTCAAGTATTTCATAAAGCAGTGAGTTGCTGCGCAACGTAAACACACTTTCAGGTGTCATATAAATAGCAAAACTCCAACACTTAATATTTCTTTAAATTAGCACAACCTTAATAATTGATGGGGGAGGGGGGTCATGGATAGGCTATCTGGCATAACAACAAAACTGTCTCTCAATATGTAAGAAAATGTTTGAAATACATGATAGAATAATGAAGATTATTTAGAACTGTGCCTGGATAGCTAAAAAAGACTTACAAAATGCTTCACTGATACAAATATTTTTCCCAAGGTGACTTCTTTTTTTATCTTAAGCAGTCATATTATGTGCATTATCCTATAGAATTATAGTGAAATCATTCTGAGAGATTTCAGAAACTTCATGCACTCACTGGAAATATTTTGATATGGAAGTTCATGTTGCCTGTTCTTGAGCATGTGAAGTTTCCATCCTCTTCAAGATCAGTCCAGTTAATCAAGAGTAAAAGTTGGAAAAAATATGTTAGTAAGCAACAAGTGATGAAAGAAACCATTAATAGACAACTAACACTGTGGTGCCACTGTATAGGTGCAGTTTATTCATGATATTTTCATTTCCACACCCTGTGGAGGAAACTGATTGGAGTTTAGTTAGTATGCTCACAAACACTTCCTCCTCCTCACCCCACCTTTCTTCAATGTTCAGAAGATGTATAAATTGTAACTGGACTCTACCATTACTTAAAGTAAGAATAAAAGACTAATGTGAGTGTTATTTGACAGCATAGTGATCACCTGATGGGAAAGTAATATCAGTCAAATTGGGACAGTTCAAAAGCTCTTGGGAAATGATTTTTCTTCCCTTTCTGTAAGACTGGAACTGAAGACATCAAATAGAACTAGAACGATGAAGTTCAACAGAAAAACACTTTTCAGAAACTATTAGAAGATCCAAGCTGATAAATTAGTGGTACTCTGGACCAGGGAGGTTGTGGATGCCCTGTCCTTGGGGGTGTTCTACGACAGGTTGGATGAGGCCTTGAGCAGCCAAGTCTAGTTGTGAGGTGTCCCTGCCCATGGCAGGGGGATCAGAACTAGGTGACCCTTAAGGTCCCTTCCAAGCTAAACCATTCCATGAATCTATATAAAATAAAAGAATAACAAATCTGAGATTCAGTATATTAGATACTGATATATTCAGTATATTAGATACCGATATATTCAGTATATTAGGATTTCTGCACACTAAACAAGTCATAGTTTTATATTCACTACATGCAGAAGTACTGTGACTTAAGTAAGTGTAAAATTAAGATATTAGACTGTATGTGAAATCCCACTGGTGGTATGGTTAAGAGCATTTTAACTTTTTAATATAAGTAGTGTCTATGTATCCTAGCACACTATTTTATACACGTTTTGATTTCCCTCTGAAACAGGAGAAAGATGAGTTTTGCTTCCTTTCCTCAGAAATACAAAACTAGTCTAAAAGTTTCAGAAATTGCTACTTGCATCTTAATTTCAAATGTGAATATTTCTTCGTTTTTGCATGCATGTTATAAACTATTTAGTAATCTAATGCAGATGGCGTTTGGTTTTGTTTGATCCATATTTTTGCAGTTAGCTTACAAGTCACAGTTCCTTCAGACTGTGAGCAGGACTCGAGGATGTTAAGTGCTGAACGCATATGAAATACAATCCCAGGAGCCTAGATATGTCCTCACCAGGAAAAAGGTGACACTTTTGTGCAGCTTCCTGATTTTGTGCCCTGAATAATTTCTTACAGTTATTCTTAAAAGAACAGATAAAATACACCCTTGTCTTATTGCTTTATTGCACTTTTCTATTTACTGATGGAAGAAGATCCAGAGGAATTTATATGGACATCATCAGACTTGAACAGGGTTAATCTACTTAGGCTCAGGTGAGTTCATTTCAGACTTGATTCACTTCATTGCACATCTATAATGGTTATTAACAAGCTTAAGGACCTTTGGGAGCTTAGGTATAACAATGCAGCACCATGGAAGGTGGGAAATCATTATCCTCATAAGGCTGGTGTAATAATTTGCAGTCACACACAGTTTCTGTACTAATCCTTGGGGTTGGGATAGGTCACTAGGTCTGTAAACCTTTCATCAACTTTATACATTTTTTGCTCTTGCTCATTAATTAATGAATATATGGTAACATAAAAGTAGATGTAAAGAGTTTAACATGTAAGGTTTTTTTTGTGCATCAATAATAGCAAAGTTTACTGCCTGTATAGGTATGTAATTTTAAATACAAAGCTTATGTTTGGGATTTTTTTTTACGCTATCATATTTATCCACTATATATCCCATAATAATTCATGAATCATGTTTAAGAATGGGAAAACTCTCCAATGGCAATCTTAAAATTAATGAAATGTTGAATCGTATTTCCTAGTATATTTACTTAAAAAAATATATATATAATTTTAAATTTTAAATAATAAATAATAAATTTAAAATTAAAATTAAAATTTAAATATTTTAACTATTTAAATAATTTAAATAAATAATAAAATTTAATATAAAGAATAAATTTTTAGAAATATATAAAATTATTTTTGTAACAACAGGTGTCAGAATAATTTTATACGTAAACCAGATGCTTAGTTTGTAAAAAAATATTTTTAAATGTAACTTCTAACCTGAAAAGAAATCTCTGTGTAAGAACTCTCTAACATTTTGGATTATTTAGTATTCAAAACACATATGTGTTCAATGTCACATTTCTCCACATTTTCTTAAAAATAATAGATCTTGGTTAGAGGATATTGTATGCTTTCTAAGACAGCAGAGGTTCTGTAATGTTGGAATTCTGTGAGTGAATGTAAATCTTCACCTGTGTCCTGCAAACAGCAAAAATCAGCTTTATTTATTTTCATAAGGTTAAATTTTGTGATGATAAACCCTCTTTTTTTTTTTTTAAATTTCAGATGTATGACATTCTCTTTTCGTACATAAGCATGTATGATTCATTTTAGTCTGAACAGGAATTGCATGAAACTTGAATTACCTCACTTGTTCTGTAGACACCAACTTCTGGAAGACAGGGAAGTTGTATGAGCTGCATATTTCTACTGTTTTCATCCTTTTGGCAAATTCTAACACGTTAGACCCATTATTCAATCTGAAACAAAATGCCACAGGGGAAGCAGCACATATCCAAAGCAGCCAAAATATTGAGAACTATTCAAAGCTACCTAGGAAATTAAATCACAACTTGAGCACACCCACTAGGACTTGGAGGCCCACAGCCCACTCCATTTCAGGAAAAATGAACATGAGCCATTCATTCATTCATCACTCAGACTGGGAGAGCTCAGAGTAGTTGCACTTCTCGTCTTTGATTGTGTATTCCACTAGCTAGAATTTTGTCAAGGAAGACCAGAATCACTGTCCTACTCTTCCTGAGTGATCCAAACAAACTGTTACACCTTGTGATTCTCTGGAAAGTGTCTTTTTGCTCCTTCTGGGATGTGTGTTAATTAAGGAAGATTAAGACAGATGTGTTACTCCCCTTTTCAGGCTGCATCCTAAAGTAACAAAGATGTCAGGAGTCAGAGAATATGGAAGAGAAGAGAGTCCTGCAATAGTGATTAGGAAATGCAGAAAAGAGAGGAAGGGAAAGAGCAAGGTTCCTAAATTTCCATTCTGACTCTCGAACCTGAATTTTATGTTGGATAATATATGCTATAACAAAACCAAAACCAAAACAAAACAAACCCACAACAAACAAGCAAAAAACCCCAGACAAACAAACAAAACCCCAACAAAACAAAACAAAACAGCGATTTCTTAGAATGTATCTAGAATCTACTATACTGCTACTAAACATTTTGGCTAGAGAAGGACATTTAGATTTTCATAGAGATAATCAAAGATTATAGCCCCTGCCCTCTCATATGACTGGAACTACTCCAGGAGGCTATCCAAAATGAAGATATTCCTTATAATTGTAACAGATGCACATTTGATTATTCAGAGACATGCTAGGATTCTCTAATTATATGGCATGATGCACACGCAGTCTTCTCTTAGGTAATCAGACACAGTTTTGTCTTAGGAAGAGAGATGCCTGAAATTTGTATCATCAGATAGGAAGAAAAAAAAGGTGAAAGACTGAAGGGTGACATGGAGCAAGAGTGTTTGGGTATCGTTTCCAGCTCAGTCTTTCATTGAGTACAACGCTGAAACATTTTTTAAACTGCTTGGCATCTACTAAACAATCTGAACTAAAGCAAACTTTTGCATCTTATTTTCAAAACAGAAGCCAGTCATTTCTGGTGAAGAAACTGTAACATCTTGCCTTTGGGGGCTGGTGTGTGTAACATAATCTATTGTTTCACTAGAAATTAGAAAGCATGGGTATCTCTCCTGGCTACACTCCAGTGGAATGTGTTAGTTTGGACAAATCACTTAGCTTTTGTGTGCTTCACTTACTCCATCTGTAAAATGGAGATAATTATGGTATATGCCTCTCAAGGATGTTACAGTACTTAATTAGTGAATTTTTAATTCCTTGGAGATCTTCAGAGGGAAGATATTATGTGTTAAATATGTCTAAAGCATATTTTTAAAACTCTAAAATTATTTAATAATTCCCCCTTTTTTTTGTTCTTTGAAGCTGTCAAGCTTTGGGACAAAGAATGAGAGCTTCTGAAGAATGTATGAGAAAATATTTTTACCTGTTTCTCAAATGCTTGTTGCTTTCTTCAGTCAATGTGGCAAAAAGAAGACTAAGTAAGGTTATAATTGCTTATCTCTTCCAATATGTTGCAGAAAAATATTAGAGAGTTGGGAAAATAATGTCAAAGAACAACACTTTTGCAATAACCAAAGGCTATGAATTGTCCATTAACTAATGTAGACCAGAAATTTAAAGCAGGATTCTTAGCACAATCAAGTTCTAGAACTGATGGGATTTGAACCAACGTTAGCAAAAATCTTAAACTAAAAAAAAAAAAAAAAAAAAAAAAAGGTTTAGATTATGATCAGGCAGTAACTCAAAAAATTATTACACATTGCAGTGGCTGTAGTAATAGGAGATCATACTCCAACCCTTAGAAACTGCAAAGTGAGTAAACCTTGCAGTACACTGCAAACATCAATGTTATATTATGCCACGGTCACAGAGTCAGGGCAGCAGCCTCTAGACAGGGTAGTCATATCTCTGTTATGTGCATGGAACCTATATCAAGCCATCCTGCCAGATCTGATATGCAGCAAAGGAAATAGTGCCACAAGAAGGAATTTGTACATAGAGCTCTGTGATATATTAAAAAAAAAAAAAAAATAAAAGCTCCTGTGTTTTGTGAGCTCTAAGTTTCTCCTGACGTTCACCTTCTGCCCAAGGCACATGTAGCATTGCAGGTTTTAATTTCAGGATGGAGTAAATGAAGAAATCAACTGTGTTTTTCAACTACTGAAGTAGTGAAAATCACACCCATATAGCCATATATTGGTCTAAATGCTCCTTCAGCACCCTCTTAGTAGCTCATTTGTGGTAAGTGTTTTAGACTTAACCTGGTTTTAGATAAGGATGTTTGCTAAACTGCAGGAAATTAAACGTCATTTTTGCATTTCTGCAATAAATTAACGATACAGACATGGTAGATCTGATTCTTGTCTTTTGTGTAACATCATATAGTTCATTAGTGGAAAAAAAAAAAGATTCTAAAATGTCAATTAAAATATAAGAAACAAGCTGACTGAAACATTCTGTAACAAAGTGTTTTTGATACAACAAAGTATTGTCAATGTGTGTACATTTGCATTTTGGTTAACAACCCTTGGAGCCTGGAAGTAAATTTCCTGGCCAAAACATTTGGTGCAGATTGATTTGGACTGTAGAGCAGTTTCACTGCATGCAACTGGATTTTATTCAGGGGGAAAATTTTTCTGCTTTTATTGCACACCAAATGCAACTCCAACCCTCAGTAAGGCATTAAAATCCCTACCTATGACTTATCCTTCAGGTAGCTAAGAACGACTTACATGGTGAAGACACTGAGTGTAGGGATTAAACTAAATTGAGCACAGAATAAACTAAATTGAGCACAGAATAAGATAATGGCTGAAATACTGTTTAGATGTAGAAACCACAGTGGCAACTGCTTTGATCTGCTGATTCCTCCTATTGCACTAAATTGTTAGCATAGACATAGCCAACGTTATCCCGAGCACAAATAATTTTTCATGTAATTCAGATATTCATTTTAACTTGTATATAAACATGCACCCATATACAAGCATATATATATATGAAAACAATCCTGCATGGGTGTTGGTTTGGGGTTTTTTTGCAGTAGAAATATACAGGAGAAACGTTTTGCAGTTTTGTTCTCAATTCAGTGATGACACTGTTAAAGTTGTTCTCCAGAAAACGCAATTCAGGCAAAAAAAGTTCAGTTGCATAAAGCCGTTGAAGTGTCTTATCCAGATGTAAGTTCCAGATGTGAGTTTCTGGTGAGTAATAAACCAGCATGTATTCAACTGGTGTGCACCAGGATGTCAATCTGCAATAATGCTATGAACACTAAGGACAATCCAGAGGACTGGAAGAAAGTAAATATCATGACAGTGCTTACAAAGACTAAACGAGCCAAGCCACATAATTACAGGGCTGTCAGCATGACATCAATCCCAGGCAAAATAATAGAGTGACTGATACAGACTCTTGTTACCAAAGGATTAATGGAGGAAATTGAAGGGATGCTGGTCAGTATAAGAATATGGAAAGTGTGAGATTACTACCTTGAGTGTAAAATGGCATTGTGTTGACATAAGGTGCCTAGGTTTCTCTAAGACATGACGTGTATGTAGATGTATACATCATTTTGGTTCAAAAAGTAGTGATTCAGGATTAACATGGTATACAGTGAAAGAGGCTATCTTACAGGTCCTGGCACATAAACACAGACTTATCACTGAAAGTGTGAGGGTTGAGCTGAGTCTTGCAGTGATTTTTTTCATAATTCTACTCTTTTTAATACTTTGTATCAGTGACCAATACCAGTAGTCAATACTCAATAGTATTGAGATTTCCTCTATTTCCAACATTTCCAATGGTGGAAAAGTTTGGAGACGTAACTAATGAACAGGGTGTGTTACTATAGCAGAATAATGTTTATCTTGCTTAGCTGAGTGCAAGCAAATAATGGGATTTATTGTGGCATGCTAAGGAGTAGAACACCAAGGCCCAACTCTGTGTGACAAGATTATATATTTGCTTGTTCTCCCCACACCCAGACCACAAGGAGCAATGGGATTGTCTTTTATTTCCAGACATTTACAAGGAATAAGATGAAGAGCATCATGGGAAGCAGTGAAGTTATCCTCACTGACTCCCAGAAGCAAACTCAGGAGATGTTGTTACAGTCTACATACTTTTGTACAGCCAGAACCTGCTGGCAAACTCTCCCATTCCTATCCTCTATAATAGGGTTCTTCAAGTGATATTTTATCACTTAAGTCTTTCATTGTGTCCTCCTTGCTTTGGCCCCCAGAAACCCTAAAGCCTTTTTGTTCCTGTTCGCCTTACAGTGACCTCTAACTGACATATTATAACTTCCTGTGATAGCAAGGAGCAGAACTTACCTACTCAGGAGATACCTGTGTATTGCACATTCTTAACACCAAAGCTGATAACTGCATTCAAAATCTTGGAGGGGAGAGCTTGAGTTCTGTAGGTCTCTACAGACAAAAGGTTGCACAATGCCTATACATTAAGTGTGTATCCTGGGTCTCAGTACAACTCTGAGTTAGCCAAATATGATCATCACACAGTCTCCAGGGAGAGTTATTTCCCTTACAAAGCGATCTGGAAGAAATAGAAGTTATCTGCATGTGAAATGCATAAATCTCTGAAAAACTGTTGCAAAAAAAATTGCTGTGGGCAGCATCCTCCTTCCTAACCCCTATTTGAACATTTTAATTTTCTGTGGCTGCAGGCAACAGAAGAGTGTCTCACAGTCTGCATGCAGCTACTGAGTTAGAGGAAAAGCATCTCTGACATTTTTATTGTTAAGTAAGATGATATTAGAGGTAAACTGAACCTTACCTCATACCTTCTTGGCTTATTCTACAAAGCACACAAATATTTGATAAAGGAAAGAGCAACTTAGCAGTTTTTTGAGGAAGTCAGTGATGGTGCTGTTTCCAATTAGTGAGATAGCACACAAAATTAAGAAAATTTAAATTTAGGTTCAGATTTTCTTGGGCATGTGGTCCAGATTTTCAACTGATGTAAAGCAATAAAATTTACTATAGTTACAGTTGAATTACTTTCATTCATATCATCTGAGAATCTGGCAGCTATTTATTTTAACTTTGACATGAAACTACTCCGAAATACTTCTTTCTTTTCTCATTCAACCATAAGTCAACATCCAGTGTACAAATGTTTGGTGATAATTTTTTCTTACAATTGGAATTTAGATTAGATACAAATGTAATTTAGCCAGTAACTTATTCTACAGCTCAGGGGATTTGTTGGATACTCACTACAGGCAAAAGTGTTAGATATTGGTACCAGCAGTACTATTATCTGGCAAATACTCTGATGCATATAGTACTTAGGAGAATTATGTCTGGTGAATAAAAAACAAGTGTAAGTATAGAATATGTTGATCACATCACAGGCTGATACTTTAAACACTCACAGATTGTGATGTTCAAGCTGGTTATTGACAATAACATCAGCTTTAGAAAGAGCTTTGACAGGTCTCATTGTACAATGATTAATTACTGTGAGGCACTCCAATTTCCTCCCTTGTTCAACTCATGGCTCAGGGTAAAATTTGTTGCTCTTACTACACTCTGTAACACAGGAAATATCTTCTCATTGCTGTACCCAAGGACCAATCAAAAGTGCAAAAGTCAGTCAAACAAGACCCACAGTCAATGTGGAAAGGTTTTTCCTCAAGGGATCAAGGAAGGAAGGAAGTGGATATGTCTTTGCTCTCTATGTTTTCATTTGTTCTAAATGACCAATGTGTAGGACATATGAATAGATTTTCTGAGGAGAACAGGTGGGTAGTAGTCAGGTCATATCTCAAATGATGTATAAAAAGATATAGGTGAAAAAGGAATAACTTTAAGAGGATGCAAAGGATTTTACTATTTGTGCTTAAATTGCATACAATTTCCACTGGGAAAAAAAAAAAAAAACACACAAGAAGGACCATAATGGAACCAAACAGTATCTACTTGTTTTTGTGATACTGTTCTTAAAGAAGAGACATTGCCTGTTGGAAGGCTTGCTCCTGTGCTCCTAGTGTTGAATACACAGTGATATTGCATATAAACTGGTCACTGAGATTTCCTAGAAATAGACATCCTGCCTGATCCCTATTAGAAAAAATATTCAGCAAGAGGTTGTCATCAAGAAAGGATACAGTGGTTTTTAATAATGCAGAGGAGATGCTACACTGCCAGATACTGAAAGTGTTTAATGTCTAAGAGTCCTTCCTTGCGTGACCTGAAACAACAGGAAGCATGAATGAGGGGTGAGCTGTCTTACAGTGCAGAATTCTATTTAAGATTTTCAGGCTAGCTCCAGATGAGGTGGTAGATCACACATCTGTACAATGCTGAACAGAAATTATACTCTGGGTCCTGGAAGCAATGCAGACACACCACTGCTGTGTTGTGTTACTCTTTGGCTCGTGCAGCTATGCTGATGTGGCTATGCTGCTTCCAGTCTTAGCTGTATCCTTAACTAGCTTAGATCACTCTGCTGGATAGTGCAAACTTATCCACAGTCATCATCTTTACCAGAATCTAGAAATGTTGATATTTCAAATATGCAATCTGTTGCATTTGCAAAATGGGATGGGAACACTTGGGGATATGTACAGCTGCAACTAGCATGCTCTACACTGAGGTAGGCATCCTCTTTATTTTTCCTAGTCTTCCTCATACCAGAGATTGACCACAACTAGACATAGGACAAAAAGTCACCCAGAGCTGTACTGAGTTAGTAAAGACAAGCTTTCTTTGGTTCCTGGTAGCTGTGAGGTGTGCTTCAAGGTTGAGGACTGGGTTGATTATCTGATGAGGGTCAAGACTGATTTAGATTGTCAGGGATCTAGGTGCTGGGGTGGGGGAGTGTGTGTATATGTGTGCCAGGGGAAAGGTGTTTTCAACTTCCTCTGCAACATACAATGTGGTTCAGCTTTTGGGAATCATCAAGACAGCTCTCACTTCGTCAGTTTTCTAACATCAAAGAATCTTTGGCATTGCTGATGCCTTGATCTCCTCTTCTCTGTCTGTAGCACAGAATTTATTCTGAAAATCTTTGGTCTAATTAAAACCTTAGGGTTTGTATAGAACTGTGTGACATATAACATCCATGATATAAAAGAAAAAAAAAGGAAGAAAACCATGTCATCATCAGGTTTGTTGATTTGGTGATCTTCTCTGGCATTATGTTCCACAGGTCTTTGTCTTTTACCCATGTGATGAAATGAGGTAAGAATATTACAGATATCAAAAGCTCTAAAACTGTTAAGGAAGCCTGTCTTGAATTTATTTTAAAAAGTTGATAGCTCTGAGGACCTTTTAATCTTGCTTGAATGTAGCACAACTCAGTATACTTCTTCAGCATACTTTCTACTTGAATCAGTGTGCTTTCTGCATTTTTACCCTTGTATCTTATTTTGGTACAGCAAAGGTGTACCAACCTCTTGGTTGGTAACCCCTTCATTACTTTGGCAAGTTTCTTTAGTGTCAAAGTGGTTCAGTGAATGGTTGCAGGGGTAGATGTGAGGCCTGAATCTTCCCTCATTTGAGTTCTATTCACTGATCAAAGGTGAAAGAGTTTCAGTTTAGTGTTGCCATTTACAGCTGACTGGCATTTCTGAACCGTGAGCGTGATCACACTGCAGCAGTACCACAAACTAGATTAATGTGTCTGAATTGCCAAGAGCATAGGAGTACCCCGTAAAATTCCATCCCCTAAATGCACAGTTGATGCAGTTGTGAAGAGGAGCCTACAAAAATGGAGGAGCAGGGAGGCAGGTGCTGTCACCAGTGCAGTCTTTTGCTTGGCACATCTTCAGTGCATCTAAGACCCACTTTTCTCCAGAAGAACAATCCCAGTAGCTGTTCACACCGTGTGTCTCACAGTTCAGAGTTTCAGAGCAGACTTAAGGGGAAATCTGAGCCAGTGTACTTCCATTGTATACACCTGTGGGCCAGAAACAAATGTGTCTGACATGCCTGACCCTGTAGCCTATCTGGTCAAAAAAGACCTAATGTCACTAAAGATGGGCTCAGAAGGTATCACCTCACTTGTTGATAAGTGGGATTTGTAGACTTAGACTCCATCTGTATATCACAGTTGCAGGAAGTCTGAATCCTAGGTGAAGGCTTCACCCAGCTGTGCTCAGCACAGGGCAGGGCACAGCCTGATCTTCCTTGCCTGGAGGTATTTGTTTTCTTCACAACTATTGTATGTAGCTAAACCATTAGACTTTTAAATACACTAAACATCTACATTTGTTCACAAGTACATTGAAAAGGTACGTTGTGAATGAGAGTTTATAAATATACTTTGAAGTTGTTGGTATAAAAAAAAGAGAGGGAAAAAAAAATCCTACGTTGTCATAACTGATTCCTGAAAATTACTAAGAAAACAAAATTAATGCCCATGAACTGAAATGGACACTAAGAAGAGTGAGGAATAATGAAGTAGCCTTTCACCAGGAAATAAGGGAATTAAAGAACTTAACAGGCAGTCAAGTGATTTAGGAATGATAGACAAATTACAGATGTTTTAATGTTAAAATATTTACTCTTCCATATGTCTTTCAAGGTCAAGCATATACTATGGATTTATAGCCAAAATGCTACTTTAGTCTCTTAGAGGTGTTGCTTTAGGTTACTGGTGCTGAAAGCTGATACATGAATTTGTCTCATGACTGCCTGAATGCATTCAGTAGCATCATGTGATGTGGCACCCTTGCTCAGGGTAAATAAAAGTCTGTACTATGGGAATCATTTTCCTTCCTCAATCAGCTTTTAAATTACTACAAACAGACATCTTAATAACTTTGGCTTCCAACAGAAAAATTTTTATGCTAGCATATTTTTTTTTCTTAAAGTTGAGGTGATACAAAATCAGACCTAAACCATGTCTAAAAATGAAAGGAAATCAATATAGTTTTGAAGGCTGGGAACCACCTGCTGTGTAACTTGTCTATCAATAAGCTTCTGTTTAATCATTTGCTGTCTAGAGAATTATCATCTCCTTTGACTTTATAGGCAATGGGCAAAAAACCTTGTGAGTTGCTGATTTTTCAAAACTTAAAACAGTGGGCAGCAATTCAAAGAAAATTCATTCTGGTAGTTGGATTCTTAGGAACCATTCAACCATATTTTGAAGAAAAATATGAAGAAATTACTTTACATGCTGCTTAGCAGCTGGAATTAGGTGTTGAGAAGCTCTCCTACGGTGTCATCTTATATTGATAAATAACAGGAAGAAGGAGTTGATCGAAAGCTTTATGATACCCAGGACATGGAGATTCAGGAAAGATATATGGTCCTTTTGCTTCAGTCCCCAGTTAATTGTTAGTTTTCACATTGTGAAGGCTACTGCATGACTACTGAAGTCAATGTCATGCTTTATGTTGAATGGAACTTCTCACTTCTGCAGCAAGGGAAATAAACTGCACAAAGAGCTACCATTTGTCCTATTACATCTGTAAGTTCAGACTATGCAGCTACTGAAGTTTTAAAACAGTGGCTGCTAGGATTATCACATATGCTTCTTTTGTCTTTCTACTTCAAACTTTGACCATAACATGAAGTGAGGTCAGAACTGGATCCTATCTCTAATATAAAGGGGAAGAATAGTCAGAAGAAGGGAAGCATAAATTAGATGGCTTGGTAGAAAGAGATTTTTCTTGTAGATGAGCACAGCCCTCATGACAGAGGATCTCAAAAAGCAGTAGCAACTAAAGTGGTTCTTACTGTGCCTCTGTATTTATAACTGTAGAGTTAATCTTTCCATGGCTACCATCATGGAGCTACAGTGGGACAGATTCTTAAACCCACTGGTATTTTACAGCTTTTCTAAACAGTGCAATGTTACATGTTTGCATAAGAACTGCAAGATTTAAAAGTAAAAGCAATGCTCACTCTTTCATGTTGTCTGCAGAGACTATCAGGTTTGGGCAGAAATTGGAAAGATGGGGGTGATGGAACAAGAAAGCATTTAATATAAAGAATGACTCACAGGCTTGTTGAAAAGAGAAGGTAAGGGGAAAACAAGAAGAAAAAAAGAAGCATAAAAAGTAAAAGATATTAACCACATGGTAGCTCACCTGCATAATCCATAAATATATAGCAAAAAAAAGACAGTTGAATGTCTTCTCTTTGCTTTGAAAAAAAGGAGGCATTAAACAGAAAACCAAAACCAGCGAGCTACCTCATTCCCACGTCTCGCTGTCATCCCTGCCAAAAGAGCCAGCACCCAAGAACCTGGAAACCAGAAGCAGCAACCAGAACAGGAAGACTCCCATGTTGCAATCTGAACTTCAAGCCCCCTAATACTTTGCTCCAATTAGCAATTTCATTTTTGAAGCTGGTATGGTTGCAGCATAGTACAAATAACAGCAGCAGATTCAACCCAATCCATGGCAATTTAAAATTATAATTCCTTGATACACTAAATCTATTTTAAAAAGGGAAAAATCAGTGTCTGTCGGTCATTAAATACAGAAGGGTTTTCTCTACAGCTCAGAAGCTAGTGGCACAGAATTAAACACAACCAAAGCCATTCTAAATACAACATATGAACAAAAAAGTAGATAAAATAATATATAATGTTTAGCTTGTGGCCTGGTAAGAGCATTAAAACAGAGTTCATAAATAAAATAGAGCTCTTCTATACAGTATATTACCTTTTGCTAAGGGTAAGCAGAGCTGATGGGCACCCTGTTTCTGCCAGCAGTGATGCAAAATCAAGGTTATGCCCAATCCTAGTCTCCACAGGGGACCTTCAAATATGAAACAACAGAATTTCCTCTTCTTTGATTTAATTTTCATCCCTGTAAAGCTTCCTCACTCTCTACTGTAACTTTCTTCAACTGTTTGTGTTTACTGATGACATTATTTAATGTCTTCCCTACCAGGACATTATTGAATACTGTTTTATCCCTTGACTAGTTAACAGTGAAAGTAACATGCATCAATTTCTGGTAACATGAACAAAAAATTGGGTTTTACATGAGGATAGACATCACATTTTCCACACTACTAATTTTTTTTTCTTTCTCTCCTCTCTTTTTTTTTTTTTTCTCTCTCTCTCTCCTTTCTTTTTTTTTTTCCCTGTTCTGCCTCCTGTGTGATAAACATAATCATCTAAGTTGCACCAGTTCTGGAGTTGACCAGGTAATGTGTCTAATGCATTTCCTACTCAAGTTTATATGTACTGGTGTAATAACAGAAAGAGCAAGTTTTGTTAAAATACAGATTAAAAAGGTACAGACTTTTCAGAAATAAACTCTATCATGCACATGCATTTGATCAAAAAGAGAGATAAAAGTTGTTGATAGGTTTTATTATTTGAAGCCTGGTTTAGACAAGGAGAAGATGGTAATATACCTGGTTAGAATTACAAATTTTGAATAACAAGCCAAAATGATGGTTTTACCAATAATAGTAGAGTGAATTTGGTAGAACAGGTTCAAAGGAAGACTCAGGTAATTACAGACCCATTAGCCTAATGTCAATCCTTAGGAAAGTTATGGAGCAAATCCTCCTGGGTACTATTACAAGTAAACTGAAGAAGGTGATAGAGAAAAGCCAACATGGATCCACCAGGGGTAAGTTGTACTTGGCAAAGCTGATTGCCTTCTATGACAAGGTGACACACTCATCTGATGCAGAGTGAGCAGTGGACATCACCTATCTGAATCTCTCCAAGGCTTTCTACGTGGTCTTCCACAGTCTCCTCCTTGAGAAATTGACACACTATGACCTAGATGAGTGGTCTGTGTGGTGGGTAGGGAACTGGATGACAGGCCATCCCCAGAGAGTGGTAATAAATAGCTCTTTCTCAGACTGGCAACCTGTCACTAGTAGGGTCCCCCAGGGATCAATATTGGGCCCAATGCTGTTTGAAATCATAGAATCATAGAATTGTTAGGGTTGGAAGGGACCTCAAGGATCATCTAGTTCCAACCCCCCTGCTATGGGCAGGGGCACCTCACACTAGATCAGGTTGCCCAGAGCCACATCCAGCCTGGCCTTAAACACCTCCAGGGATGGGGCCTCAACCACCTCCCTGGGCAACCTGTTCCAGTGTCTCACCATCCTCATGGGGAAGAACTTCTTCCTAACATCCAATCTGAATCTAACCATTTCTAGTTTTGTTCCATTCCTCCTAGTTCTATCACCACCTGACACCCTAAAAAGTCCCTCCCCAGCTTTCTTGTAGCCCCCTTCAGATACTGGGAGGCCACAATAAGGTCACCTTAGAGCCTTCCCTCTCCAGACTGAACAGCCCCAACTCTCTCAGTCTGTCCTCATAGGAGAGGTGCTCCAGCTCTCTGATCATCCTCGTGGCCCTTCTCTGGACACCTTCTAGCACCTCCATATCTTTCCTGTAATAGGGGCTCCAGAACTGGACACAGTGCTCCAGGTGGGGTCTCACCAGAGCAGAGTATTATCTTCAATAATGATTTAGATACTGGAATTAAGAGTATCCTGATGAATTTTGCTGATGACACAAAAATAAGTGGGGAAGTCGACACCCCAGAGGGGCTGCCCTCTAGAAAGAGGGTCAAGCTGGTTAAGTGGGCAAGAAGGAACTGTACAAAGTTTAATGAGGCTAAGCACAGTGTCTTGCACCTGGGAACACCTAACCCAGGAATGCAGCTCAGATTGGGAGTCACCTGTCTTAAAAGTAGCACTTTTTTTTTTTTTTTTTTAAATTTCAATGCCAGGTAAGAAAGAACTTATGCTGCTGGATTGAATAAGGAAAAATGTATAAATAATGCACTCACACATGCATGTGGTGTCACATATTACATGGAGATCAGATCCCTGCTTACACTAATTTAGACTCATACTATATGGAGTTATTACACCTTAATTGCCTCCTCCCTTTCAAGTTCATACCAAGTGAAAATGATTATAAACCAGACATGAATCTAACCCAAGACAGAGACCCATCCACCTCAGTCTGCAATTTGGAAGTATTATATGCAAGACCACATCTGGCTTTAATTTTCCATTCATGTCATTTGCTGGGGAGATGTTTCTGAAGCTGAATGGTAAACACTCCTTTACTGACCTTTGACAAGTAAGGTGTTGCGATATGAGGGCAAAAATGACGAGGCTGTTATTAGAGATGCTAGAGTTCTTAAAGGTTAAGTGGGCTGCTACTTATTTAGGTAAACTAGGAGAGCACACTGATCAGCAGTGCTGGTGATAACAGAGCTTACAGCATTCAGCCTTTAAGGAAGCACAGTTTTTCTGGCAAAGTGTCAAGTGAAAAAGTTGATACTCAGTAGCTCGAGGATGACATCCTCAATCTGTGCAATAGTTAATAAAAAGCCAGGTGTCTTTGGAAAAAGAGTAGTAGGAAGGAAGGAAGAGGTGGAAGGAAGGGTGACTAATGGAACATAATTGCGTACGGATATTGGATATGGATTTTGTTCGCTCTGCACGGCAAGCAGGGATATTTTCATACATGTTTGAAAAATTGTCCTAGGGGACAAATGTCTGCTCCTCAGGATTTAACTAAAAAACACGGCTCTACAAAAATACATTTGCACAAGTGGTGGGACCAGTGAAAATCCTATTTCTGTGGAGAAGCAAAATCCTCCATCACCTGCTTTCTTATCTCATTCACTTTGCTGTAAGAGAAAGATACATAATTATGTGGCTGCTTGTCCATATCATTGTGGCAAATTACATGCCTTTACTTCTAGCCTATATAAGAGACTGCTACTTGTCATTTATTACAGGCAGGATTGTAGCATCGCATCATTAGTAATATAAAAATTAATATTATCAATAATTCTCAGCCCGTGTCTTGGACAGGAGCACTCTGTGCTGGGTTAGGAACTGGCTGGAGGGCCGAGCCCAGAGAGTGGTGGTGAATGGTGCCACATCCAGCTGGCAGCCTGTCACTAGTGGTGTCCCCCAGGGATCAGTGCTGGGCCAAATCCTGTTCAATATCTTTACTGATGATCTGGATGAAAGGATTGAGTCTACCATTAGTAAGTTTGCAGACAACACCAAGTTAGGAGCAGGTGTTGATCTGTTAGAGGGTAGGAGGGCTCTGCAGAGGGACCTTGACAGGCTGGACAGATGGACAGAGTCCAGTAGGATGGCATTTAACAAGTCCAAGTGTTGGGTTCTGCACTTTGGCCACAACAACCCCATGCAGAGCTACAGGCTGGGGACAGAGTGGCTGGAGAGCAGCTGGGCGGAAAGGGACCTGGGGGTACTGGTTGACAGCAGCTGAACATGAGCCAGCAGTGTGCCCAGGTGGCCAAGAAGGCCAATGGCATCCTGGCCTGTATCAGAAATAGTGTGGCCAGCAGGAGCAGGGAAGTCATTGTGCCCTGTACTCAGCTCTGGTTAGGCCACACCTTGAGTGCTGTGTCCAGTTCTGGGCTCCTCAATTTAAGAAGGACATTGAGATACTTGAACATGGCCAGAGAAGGGAACACAGCTGGTGAGAGGTCTGGAGCACAAGCCCTATGAGGAGTGGTTGAGGGAGCTGCGTGTGTTTAGCCTGGAGAAGAGGAGGCTCAGGGGTGACCTCATTGATGTCTACAACTACCTGAAAGGAGGTTGTAGCCAGGTGGGGGTTGGTCTCTTCTCCCAAGCAACCAGCACCAGAACAAGAGGACACAGTCTCAAGCTGTGCCAGGGTAAGTTCAGGCTGCAGGTGAGGAGAAAGTTCTTCACAGAAAGAGTGATCTGCCATAGGAATGAGCTGCCCAGGGAGGTGGTGGAGTCACTGTCCCTGGAGGTGTTCAGAAAAGGATTGGAGGTGGCACTTGAAGCCATGGTTTAGTCAGTCATGAGGTGCTGGGTGATAGGTTGGACTTGATGATGTCTGACATCTTTTCCAACCTTGTTGATTCTATGATTCTTTGATTCTATGATTCATTTTCACTCTCTATTATATAAAGTCCCTGTTATCGAGTTGTGTATAACTTGGCACAACTTCAGACCTCTAGATAGAAATTTCTCCATGTTTTGTGTCAGCCTCAGGGCAAGATTTTTTTTTTTTAATTTTATTTTACTTCAAACAGAGTGGTTCAGCAATAGATTACTTTTGTCGTATTTCTTTGAAAGGTAGCACCTTCCTTTCCAACAGAGATTGAAATATGGATCCTGGGTCAAAGTCTGTTGAAATGTCACCTAATAATAAGCACTTAAAATATATGTTCAACCAAATTCCTTCATACCAAAAAAAAAAAATTAAAATTTCAAAAGACCCTTCCTGAGCATGTGCTACCTTTTGACTGTGTCTACTGCTAGTTGAATCACATGAGACTTCTCTCACAGAAGTCAATATTCTGGGTTCTATCACTGATCATAGACTCTTCTCTTTTACTTGCTGCCTTTTGCAGGGCAAAAGGAAGTTAGGAACCAATATCAGAATTATGGTCAAATTGTCTTTTGTTCTCTGTGTTGTAACCGGCTTCCAGATACCACTCTAGCAACCAGGAGAAAGGAGGGGTTCCAAAGATGGAGCTGGGGAAAGATGAGGAGAAGACTTGTGAGACTGAATCTGGGGTGTGTATCAGAGCTTCTGTCGAGGTTTTGTAATAAGGAAAGACTTGTAATGAAGTGAGGTACATAAATGTGATGAAGACCCAGTGAAAGAACTAGGTTGGAAAAAAACAAATTATGATTGGGTGGAAGGTGGTAGCTTATTAGCAAAACTAAAACTGTGGTTAGAACAGGTTAGGTAAAGATTGGATTAAAAATATTACTAACCAGAAGCTGGGATGCAAAGAAGTGAGATAGAAGCATGACAGAGGGTGAAGAGATGACAAATGACAAGTGCATTTGACTGCATTCTGGAGAAAAAAGAAAATGTAGCTCTATGTCCACATCCATCCCTTCCTTCACCTTGTGACAAGTATTCATAAACTGAATCTAATGTAACTTGGCTGTGGACAAAACTCTTAGTTCTCAATATATCAACTTATTTTTGCTTGGGTTTAAAAATAAATACCTATAGGGCTGCATATAACTTAAAAACCAAAATATTAAAAGAATGCAGTCAGAGATGTAATGATAAATGTTCATGGTATAGGAATTAACAGATAACATTAATCCAAGTCATTGAGTTCATAATTTCTGTCTTTGTCTTTAATGAATTATTGGTTTGGGTTCTTTAGCGGTTTGTGGGGAGGGTTTTTTTTTGTTTATTTGTTGTGTGAGATTAGCCTGATCTGAGTATGATTTAGAGCTTTTTTGTTGTAGGCAATTTCAAGTTATTGAAATTACGATTTCAATGTAAGTTTTCTGTTGTAGCAGTTGAAGGTACCAGCTTTGTAAGAAGTAGATTAAATTGCCTGTATTTTTATACTATGCTTTAGGAAGCATGAAGCGCAAGATTCTCTGATACTGTGAAGATACCTTTAAGCCACAAGGTCCTTTCCATCTATGCCAAGTTCCTTTTGTGGTGGTCTTTTAGTCCGTAACTCCACCACAAATTTATTTGTCTGATCTATGGTACAAATGCATTTGTCATGTCTGTTATATTCTTGTTTGAAGAGCACTGATTAAATGACCTAAGCTTTCTAACTCATTCTGTTCAGATGATCATCACAGTGTAAGAATAAAGTAAATTCTAAATTCTATGAAGTTAATTCATTGTCTGCAGTCATCTGAGCACTCTCACTCAATAAAATATTAATTGATATATTTTATGCTATGTTATTTATACTCAACTATTTATCAGATTTCATAGAACACTACGAAGACCATGGAAGTCTATTGCTTCATTTACTTTTATTCATTATATTTGCCATTCTGTCAGCAAGCCACATTAAGTTGGTTTGTACAAAAGCTGTTTGGGATGAAATCATGGACTGTTTCTATCCTGCCATAATTTCCAGATAATCAGGATAACTGGCTGTTATTTATTCATGCCTTTTTATCCATCTGAAAGGCTTGCCATTTTTACCCATCTGAAATTTCTCTAGTACTTACTTGAGGTCAGCATTAAATATTCAAAAGAGTTTCTCTATTGCTGTAACTTGAAGACCTCACCTTAGAGTCTGTGAGAATATATCTGAAACAAGGTTTATTACTTTTCCATATACATCTTTACCTATATGTTTACCTTCAGTGAATTTCATCCACTATTTCATTGGCCAGTCTGTGAAGGTTTGGTACAGTTCCAAGTTATGACTGAGAAGTGCCTGCAGTATCTGAATTGCAGTAGCACTACCTGCACTTCACAGTCTTTTGCTGCCTAAAATAGCTTAGTATCATAAGGAAACACTGACACTTTATATTCACCTCTCTTCCTTTCAGTTATTTAGAAATGCATTGATCAGGATAAGACCCAAAAATATGACTGTAGTGCTCCAGAGAAATCCTATTCTACGTTGAAAATGGACTCCTAATCTCTGTTTCCAAACTTTTAAACAATTATTTATAGATGTAAGAATCTTTATTTTAATCTTCCGTTTCTCATCTCCTTCTTTAAGAGAAGTTAAGGGATCTTTGGTAAGGGATCTTGCCAAATGCCTTCAGGAAATCCAAATAATCTGTATCATCAGGGTGAATCTTACTCATTCTCTTGTGTTTCATTTTAAAAAACTTGTATAAATTTGTGAGGCATTATTTCCCTTTATAGTAATAGTTGTAGCTCCTTCCCATTGTATGTTACTTGTTAATACGTCCATTCATTCTATTCTTTTACATTAATTCCTGCTGAATTGCACAATACAGATGTTAGAGTTCCTGGTCTGTAGATCCTTCAGGATTCATAAACAGCATTTTTAAAGAAACCTATATTTGCCATTACTTAGTTCAGATAGTTAATTCTTCCATTAGCTTAGAATTGTTGGATAGGTACTATCTAGTATATTGACACTCTTGATTTTATTATTTTTTCCAAGAAACTGTTCTAGAAACATTTCATTCTGAGGTGGTGGCCCCTTATTTACAGTAATTGTGCTTTAGGAATTTCTTGATTTTTCATGTCAAACACTAATAATTTTATTTTTATTATTCTGCTTTGTTTATTTTTTAACTGTTGAATCGTCTTCCCTTGATTCTCTTTTCATATTCTAGTCACCTACTTTATCTACCTATTACTCAGCACTTTTATCAACTCTGATGTCTTTGAAAAAAGTTTTATGAAAGTTTTTTTCCAAGTTTTGAAAGTTATTTCTCAATTTTTTGTTTGGAGTGTCATGTTGCTTTTAAATTTACCCTGTCAAACTTTATGATCTGTTTCCTTTTGCTTGTTTATGTACTATCACATGTCTTAGGAGAAAGAAAAGCTGCATGAGTCTTTCCCTTTACTTGTTGTTTTGCCCTGGGGGTTTATTTGGGTGTCTTCCTTTCCCCGTTTTTCCCCCCTGTGGGAGGAAACAAGGAAACAAACTTCAAAATTCTAGTTAAGTTGGAGACTTATTCTGTTAGTTCCTCTGAAAAATATCAAGTTCTCCAAGACTAAAGCTTAAATTGCCAGAAAGAAGCAAACCTATCACAACAGAGTGACAGCGCAATGTAGAGTTTCAAAACAGCTCCTGCATAAAGAGAATGTTCAGAGAGCTCAGCCTCTTCTAACTCTTCCAGAGCAACATTCATTTGGTGACAAGCAACATGTGCCTGTCACAGAATAAGTAGGGTGTTTGTGTTCTGGCTTGAAAACACCTCTGAAGTGATTGAAACTTCTGTAGTAGTTTTCCTGTCATAAAAAAAAAAAAAAAAAAAACAAAAAAAAACAGAAAAACCAAAATAAAACAAAACAAACAAACTAAAACCCCAAACAACCAAACCAAGCCAAACCAAAACCCCATTAAAAAAAACAAAATAACAACAAAAAAACCAATAACAACAACAACCCCCCCCCAAACCAAAACAACAACAAACCTAATCTAACAAAAAACACTGAACACCACTCCCCCACCCTAACAACCAAACAAGAGCAAGAAAGAGAGAAGTGGAGAGAGATTTAGTCAAATTTTAGCAACTTCTCTGTGTCTGTATGCATGCATCATAGCTGTGCATATTATTGGAGTAGTACTCTCTCTCTAAATCATACATCAGCTTTTTCTTTTTTTAATTTTTAAAAGAAGTGCTCACTGAATTTTGAGAGCTGCTTTTATGACAAAGCTGATAAAATCCAGCTGTGAACAGCTTTAGGCTAAAGGTGTAATATTGTACTCTCCTCAGAAGCTGACAATGTTACTTTCAACCAAGTTAACAACACTAATTGTTCAAGGTTGAAACTTGAGTATTTCTGAACTGAAATGGATGAGGATCTACAAAGCCTGACTTTATGAAAATCCCCAAGGCTTTGCAAGACTTCTGTGTATTAGAAATAAAACACAGTAAAATAATGAATCCATAGTCTTATTACAGGGCTAATTGTGAGAGATCTATATGCATTCAGTCATATGAAGAAACTTGTTTGTTTGTTTAAGATCTTATTTTTCTGGGTAGATAAAAGTACCAACTCTTTTCTACTCATTAGTCACGTTTAAGTCATCAATTTTGTATCTTTGTAAGTTTCTCAGAATTACTTAACAATATTTTCAAATTTTTGTGATCCAGAATTTGCCAAGGATTATTATACATTTCTTAATCATTTTAAGCAAGCAGACAATATCTGACAGTCTGTTACCTCTTCTTCAAATATCCCATGATGTTCATTGTTAGCATAAAAGATTTTTTACTTGTTGCTATCCATAAATTCTGTTTTCTAGATGCTTCCTTTAATTTCTGCATCCACTGTTCTGTTTATCTCCTCCCACTCTTGCTGCTGCTGTTGCTATTCTCCTGCCCTTCCTTTTTCTACACTTGTGGTGCTCTAAATCTGTCAACCAGATGTAACTTTCAGGAGTCCTGATTACAAGCAGATTTGCAAGCCCTTATATGCTACTTTCTATTCTAAAAAGTTGACTTGGGATTTGGAAAAACTCCCCACTTAGTCCTTTAAATAGAAAGAAAATAATGTAACTCAGCACTGGCTTCTGGTAAGCACTACTGAAACCACCTTGTGGCTGGAAACAGATTTGTGATATTGTTTGGATTTTTATATGGTGATTTATTTTAATGTTATTAGCAAGCGTGTGTAGAAAGGAGTTTGTTTTCATTTTAAGCATTTCTAAAGGTGTGAGACTTTGTGGTGCCAGGGAAGGAGACAAGGGAAGACTGTCTGGACTTCTGAAAAAACCATCCCAGTCAATTTCAATGACCTGTACAGTAGCTATATTTCAACTGTAGGGCTGTGCTATGTTATTGCATTGCCCTAGGAAGTGCAGTTTTATATTCCCTTGCCAACATTCACAGAGCTAACTACACTGACTAACCAAAAGCTGCATGGCAAAAATGCTGCTTCTTCACAGTCTCCTGAATCAACAGCTTATTAAGCTGAGCAGTCTTCTGAATACATTCAGTCATGTTGATGAAACCTGTTATGATAAGAGGCAGGCAAAACACCTCTTCTTCCCTTCTTCCTATGCACACAAACCTGCTCATGGGTGGGCAGTGTGAAGAAGCTGGGTGCACTTCTACTGCACAAGACACTCTTGGCTAGATATCAGTGCCCAAAGACAGAGAAGAAATAGAATCTGGTTATGAGAAAGGAGACCCTGAGACAAAGTGGGACACTCCTCTGAAAAGCACTCACCACAGCATGACAGCTTTCCTTTAGAGATCACCAAATATTAATGATGCTGTTTGAATTACAGCTTGTCAGGAGAAGAGCGGAGGTCAGCAGGAGTGTGTGGTTCAGGGGGCTTTTGAGACATGCCATGTGCATGAGGTGTGTGACCTGTGGTTATTACTGTAAAGGTATTCTTGGAACATGTGGTGCTCTCATTCACTGTGACCACAGAAGTGCCACAAGGTGTCTTTCATCTGACCTGATGGAAAACCCACTGAAGTGACTAGCTGGTAGTTAGAGCTCTGGATTCAGGACCAGATTTTGCTGATAAAAGTGAATAATTTCACTCTAGGAGCCAACCAGTAACAATCATCTCTGCATTCCAGGATAATTCCATTTATTGATTTTTTTTCCCTGAAAAGGAATGTTTCTTTGCCTCCTAAAGATGTTTAAAAATAATTTTACATTAAACAAAAAACTGGGATTTTTGAGGGTTGGACTAGATGACTTTTAAAGGTCCCTTACAACTGAAAACATTTTATAATTCTATGATTTTTTTTTTCCCTGTTGTGGTAAAGACAGTGGGGAGATTAAAATTAGCTTTAAATTGACAGCTGTGAACTTAACCTTCTTCATCATATAGTTACTTACAAACCTTGAAACAGATGCCTCATATATGTCACAGGAAACGTTGCATATATTTTGAATATAATTGAAAAAAAAAAGTCTTATAAAACTTTTAAAAACAGTTCTCAGTATTTTGGATGCTGATTAGATATTTGGAGCCAGTCTGCACACATAAGGTGTTTAGGACAATGAGTTTAACTGCCCAAAGTTATGACCATTCCCTTAAAGTAGTGAGAACAATTGAGTGTGACCTTAGCTCTGCTCTGGTCCTTTTGCTTCAGAAGAAATTACTAATTTTAGTGGTAAAACAGTTCCAGGATTATTTTGACATCAAAGACTGAAGTTGTAAGGGGCTTTTCCATTGATTACTCAGGTCTGGAAGGACTCTTTACAACACCCTGCATAACAAGCCAAAGTAATTTGCAATTCATATTATCTTAGTCTATGTTTTTAAAAGTGTTATCCTTGTACAGACTCTGTGGCTTTTTCCACACCTTGAGTGTAAAACAACAGCCTACTGCTTCTCAATAGATTAGGCTGTCTGAGGAAGTGTATGTGACTCTCTAAAATTATAGCACTGCAATTTCTATTTGTTTGCATATTATTCCTATTTATCTACAGAATGGGCCAGTCCTTCATGTGTTTGAACAACAGGCACATCATGTTTGTTATGGTGCTGTCATGAAGTGGAAACCTGCAATAAACTTGTTGTAACAGTCACCAAATGCTGCAAAACTGAAGTTGCAGTCAACTGTAACCTGAACAACAACAACAACAAATGTGTTGGCATATAATCAGTACCAGTTTTGAACCCCAAACCTGATGAACCACTATCAACAGAGACCAAAGGAACAACTTCATTGACAAGAGGGCTATCTATTTCTGTTACATGTGAGAATGTCTACAGAGCATTTGTCTACAACAAAATTTAATTGGGGTGATTCTAAGTATTAAAAGAAAAAGTACAGTTTCTCTCCTTGCAATTTTTTTTTTCATGTTATATGTTTGAATCTTTCAGTCATTTGGTTTATTGCTCTGGGATATTCATGGCTTTTAGCTATTATTTGGTTATTAATACTCAGGGATTCAAAGGCATTACATAGACTTAGAATTACTATTGAAAACGTCAGCATCAGAACTTTGAAGTATGCATAACTGTACACCAAAAAAAAAAAAATGTAGACTGATCTTATACTTTTAATTAACATAAACCTCAAGATAAATAATTTGCATTAATTTCATTTAGAACCTAGTCTAAAAGTGGTTGCTTTTATTCTTTTCTCTTGCACTCTTCAAACCAGGTAACCTCACGGATATTTTATGCTTTGAGGCACCTTTTTTTTCTCTCCAGCTTGCAACAGTACTATTTCCTCCTTGAAAATAATTCTGACTGCATTCTAACTGGGTTTAGTCCTTTAAAGACTTTGATTTTGCACATGCAAAAAGAACTGCTGAACTGAAAAGTGTATTTTGAAGGCTTTTCAACATCAGAGTTTTTACAGAGACAAACTATAGATTTATGACTGGCACATTGATCCAACTCATTAATATCTGGTGCCTAAGCATGTGATTTGAAAATGTAACTTGCCTGGTAGCAAAAAAGTTAAAAACTAGTCATTTCACAACCCATTTTGTCACATTTGAATGATGCCAGAGGAGCCTCACCTGACAGGTTCGTAATCAGCATATTTTAAAAGATAATGCAACATTGATTCTTTCTATCTCTTTGGGTTTTGGGGTTTTTTGGGGTGGGGGCATTGGTTTGGGGTTTGTTTATTTATTTATTTATTTATGTTTGGTTTGGTTGGGGTCTTTTTGTTTGCAATTTTTTGGGGTTTTGGTGGTTTTGGTTTTTTGTTTTGTTTTGTTTTGGGGGTTTTGTTTGTTTGTTTTGGGTTTTGTTGGTATGGGTTTTTTGGTTTTTTTGGGATTTTTTTTTTTTTTTTGCTTCAAAGTCTTTGGAGACACTGAATACTTATTTCCAAGATTTTCTCTGCCAGGAGGATTAAAATGTACTTTCAAAAATTTTACAACAGAGGTTCACAACTCCACAAAATATTGGTACCAGCACAATCATCTGTTTCACTTCTTTAGGTCACAGGAGCATATGGTCTTCCACCCCATAATTATTGTAGAATTAAGGAGGAACATGCATTACACAAACTGCAAAGTTGGAAAATTACAAACCCTATTAGAAAGTTACTCCTTCTGAAATTTCCAAACTGTTAGCAATAACGTAAGGAAGAGGAGACACGAGTCATTTGATGGTATAATTTTAAAATGTACCTTGGTTTATGCCAGATTTTAGTTGTTGCATTTTAACTGAAACACTTGTAGTTTAAAACTATATCTGACACTGAAATGTGGAGTCAAGGGTAGATATCATAGTTAAGAAGCCTACAAATGAACTTTCGTATTTCGTTGCATGTGTGACCTCTAAAGGCTAGGAAAGGAGGTGGAACTGTAGAAAGAGGAGAAAAAGCATGTAGGGAAAAGAGGGAAAAGTTTAGAAATGCAACTGATAGCAGAGAAAGTAAAGCAGTCTTTTAACAGTTTTTGAGAGAGTTTGTCTTTGGTGTGAGTTTATGTTTATGTGTATGCAACATGATATTTGCTGTCATTTTATTTGAGCCAGGAGAGTTCCCAGCTCTTACATTCTGCCACCTGTTTCCCTCTAGCCTATTTCCCTCCCTCTAGTCTATTTTGATTGTCTTCACCATTCCCACTCCCGTTTTTCTCTCTCCTTCAGTATGTATTCCTTGCCAAAAGATGTGTGCCAGGTTTCCAGTCAAGCCTCTGTAGCAGTGATTCTTACTGCACTGACCCTCCCCTTCTCCTTGCTCATAGCATCCTGAAGTATGGTTGTTTCAGGAAGGTTAGTCCTGTAGCCTTCTCTGTCATCTGCAGTGGACTAGAGGCAGTCATCCAATGTCTCATGATGGGAACAGATACTCACTGGGTAAATTCAGGGGTCTCTGCAGTCAAATAAGAAAAGCAAAGGAGTGCCTGAGGGGATATAGTTCTTGCAGATCACTTTTCCTTTGGCAAAACAAAATAATTGCTGACATAGTTAGGCTTTTTTACGTGTTTGTTTATTAAATGAACTTCCAGTGTATTTGTTTGAGAAGTGATAACAAACAATCAAAAAATTTCCCAGAGGAAACATGTGATCCCAAAGACCAACAAATTTATCTTAGAATTTAAAAATACCCATAAAAATTTGCCTGGAAATCCCGAGTCTAAAATAAATTTTAAAAAGATACAACATGCTGCAAGACTTTTACGGCAAAGAACAAGGAAGGAAGGAACTAAGCATTACAAAAAGCTGAAAATTGGGTGGATGTGGGGCATTTTTATTTTGCATCAACAATTTGCATAATAAAGGGTAAACTGACAAAAGAAGTGATTTAAAACAAAAAAGGGTTAGTTGAATAATTAAAAAGCACATTATTACAACCAAACTTAAATGTAGCAAGATGAATAGCTGTTACATGCTATTGTGAGGTGGTACAGAAAATTCTCAGATAGAAGCAAAGAGAGTATGAAAATGAACTGAAAAAAAAAGTAAATCATGTGTGAAGGATTTTTTTCAGGAAGAGAGAATTGTATACCTGCACGTGTGCATTTTTATATATATATTTTTTTATGAAGTAATTTTTATTTCTATCTAATACGTCTGCCCTGAGGGTCTTAGAAATACAAGTGGGAAAATGTAATTATTGTAGAATTATAAAACCAACTGTGAAATGTATTTTCTTTATTTCCTCATGATAACTGGGGAGAAAGAAAAGCAAAGGGTACGACTGACATTCCTTGTTTAATGCAGCTTACTTAGTGACTGGCATAATGATAAGTGATGGTAATTTACCTTAAAAACCTTAATGAGTGGATCATTACTATAGAGAAATGGGAAGAAAACTTTAATCCCACAGAGGCAGAGCTCCATGGTTGGCTGTGCAATAACCAGACAGAACTCTGAATGAGATTCCCAAGCTTCTGTTCCCTAGATAAAATTTTCTCTCACTCCACTTTTGCAAAGGTAATGAGGAGGTAATGAGGCTTGACTTGAATTTTTTCAGCACTTGATTCCCTTCATTCCCTAGCAGGTTCCCATAGGATAGAGTAAGATGTTGGATTTATATAAAAGCTGTGCTGATAGATAGGTGGAGGAGGTGAGCCATGCTGTTTGGTTTTGGGTTCTGTCTGTATGAGAAGGTTTTGCAGATAAATTTCAAGTTCTTTCAGCACTGTCAATTCACTCTGCTAGTTTCCACAGAATAAGACAATTTGACGACATGCAGACCTTGTCAGGGCTGTTGACAGTTTATTTTTTCACTTTACTGATACTAAACACTGACCTTTCTGTGCCACCTTTTCTTCCTCTTCCCCCCCCTCCCTATTTTCTGCTATCTTAATACACACATCTGAGTAAATAATAAAACCCAAAAAGGTAGGCAGAAATGTTGTATTAGATCATTAGCTTAATTTGAGCTGAAAGGTCTTTGTTGTAAGTTGGGGGTGGGAAGGGACCTGGGGACCTTTGCAAAGTATTTTGCTGGCAAGCTTGTTGAGATTTGATTGCCTTTGTTGTGATAATCTGAAATTAATTTGCACTTGAACCCATCTTTCTTCTGGGCTCAATTTAAACACGGTTATAATTATGCGCCCTGCATGAAATTGAGAACAGACACTGATATGACAAGTCTGAATTTTTTAATTCCCCAGGTACTAAAGGCTTTTTTCCCCACTTATCTCACAAGGTAATAAAACAAAATGTTCCAGTGAAGCACATGCTTAAGAGAGAGGTATTTGCCTGAGGGGAAACAGTAATAATCAGTGTATTGCTACACATTTACTCATGTACTTTCTCAGTAGGTCAATCTCTTTCTTTTAAAGTGATGTTAAACTTCTGCTAATATTGGTTGATTTGTACCTGGTACAATACAAAAAAAAAAAAAAAGAAAAGAAAAAAAGGTAAAAATGATACGTTTTATTCTATTTTAGCAGCTCCTCATCTGAAAGGCTTTTTCTCAAACATTCATTTTGACAGATTTTTTTTTTTTTTAAAAAAAACACTATTGAAGACTACCTCCTAACATCCACAATTGATCTTCGCAGTGCACCTTTCTTGTTCTCAGTATGAGCTGTAATATCCTTATCAGCATTCTTTTAGTTTTAACCCAGATTAGTGTTTTTGGTGAGGAATCTCATTAACTACAGTAAGCCCATCTTCTTTTGTGATTTCCTTTGGAATTGTAATGTACGAAAAGGCCACCAAGGTCAATGCCCTGGGCACAAATTCCTCTTTAAATCATCATTCAGCTCAGAGTAACAACATTGTCCTTAGAAATAGACATTTTTAAAGATCTGGAACAAACTACTCAGTTTCTTGGAAGTGAAAATCATCCAGAGAAGAAGTAGAAATTAAGAGTATAGAAAATTAACTATAGGGTTTTGCAGAGTAACTATTTGTTAGATCCATTCATTTGCTTTGAATCACTATAATTTTCTCTCTGCCTCCTAAATTTGTGTACTGTGTCTTTTGAAATGAGAAATGAGAGTTGACCAGTTTTAGTTAAACTGGTCAACATTTTAACATAGGTTTTGAAGGTATTAATTATGATACTGAGGCAGCATCTTTTAAGATTTAGCAATAGCAGAGTCGTAGACTGCATTCAGCTGAGCTCCTTGAGCAAATTAAAGAACTTTAAAAAAAAAGTCTGTGCTTTTGCCAAGTAGATCAAGTGTGTTATTTCTGCTATATCAGTAGCAACGTAAAGAACAAGTACAGAACACATGCAGAATATTTCACCAATCTCATTCAGATCTCTGTTGCTATTGCACAAAACCACAAAAGCAAATTAAGTGAAATAACTGAAGAGCACCTCATTGTGGCTAAAGAAAGAGCTTGGCCTTTGCCTTTCAAAAGTACTCAGTATGCATTTGGTTGAAAAATTTTCAATGGCATTTTTTTGAAAGCTAGCTTATTTTTAACTATGGTTTTCATATTGTCTGTAGTAAAAAAAAAAAAAAAAAAAAAAGAGCGAGAGAGAAGAAAAGACAATAGGTGGTGCAAAGTGAATATTTATCCTGCACTGCCTTAAAGGGGGAAAAAAAAATAGTCCCTCAGTCACTAAGCTGGCACAGCTCTAAGGTAAAAGAACAAAGCTAGAAAAAGTAGTGTACAAGGTTAATAGTTTTCTATATTGAGATTAATGCTGTCAAAAATTTACTTTTTATTCTAAAACTTGTGCATTCTTAGTTTTTTGGTTAGTTTTGCTTTAATACCAGTTTGCTGAGACAAATGGGGAGTGGAACAGATGTTAGACAATTTCAGTGAGGGCATACACTAATTGCAAAGTGTATGGAAGTAGGCAGAGACACTACATAATTGTTTTGTACTGAAATATCAACAAGACAAATCCATGGAGGAGATTTCCTACAGTGGATACTTATATATATAATGTTGTTAATTTTTTTAAGTGTATCTTCTAGTGTGTTCCCAGTCTCTCTATCACTTTGTTCAGAAATGAGCTTAGAAAGAAATGGAAACAACAAGCTGACTAGGCGACAAACTTATTGGGCTACAACATGCCTGTTAAATAGTATAGTAGCTCAAAGAAAAAAAAAAGTCACTAGTATGAAGAAATCCATAGTTCTTAATGTCATGAAACCCAGGAATCCCATGGTGTCCTCAAGCTGTAAGGTAAAAACATACTTAACATATGACTCGCATACAAGACATCTAAAACGTGGTAATAATAATATCTGGTGACATGCTAGGAGAGCACATAGGATAAGAACTGTGTGGCCACACATGGTGCAGCACAATTTCACCCTTTAGTTTATGTGTTTTGCTTCCCACTGCCACATTTTCTGGTGACTTTATCTAGTCTCGTTCAATCATGCTGTGCACATCACAGTCACTTACTGACAAGCATCCCCAGCTGAAGCATTCAGAGAAACAACCTTCCACAAACAAAGCAGGCAAGTCCTGTTTCTCTTAAGATAAAATCTGCTGATCTCATTATTGATTGTCTGCTTTCAGGGGTTTTGTTTCCTGAAAGTTTGATATGGGGCAACAGAGGTGACAAAAGATTGGCACTGCGACCTGGAAATTAAATGGTCGACTATTAGATCAGCGTCAAATAGGGTGAGGTTGAAGTGTTTGGCAAAAGCATTAGATGCTGTCTTGACTTAATCTCTTTCCCTCTTTCTCTCTTTCTCCTTTATCTTGAATCTGTTTTGAACCCTTGCAGGCAATTTACTATCCTTGTCATTGATTTTTATCGCCTAATGTGACCCTATGAAGAATTACTTTTTGAATGATAAATCAGCTTCCTCATTTAAACAATTACTCCTCACCTTAATGTGGAAATAGCCACTGAAAGAAAAAAAAAAAATACAGTAGGTGTTGAGATTAATCACCAACCAGTGGAACCCTTGTGATTCTGAAAGGAGATTCAGATTTGCTTTTATTATGAAGGGGATAGCTGTACTCAAAATAATTGATGAGTCCTCTCATTTATTAAACTGCAACTGTTAAGAAATAAATTACAATGGCAAAAGATAGTAAGTGAGCTGGAGGGAATTAAAAATAAACAAATAACTGGATAGAGATATAAATAAATAAATAAAGGTAACCAAAACTTGCAATTGCTGTCCAGTGTTTCCTCCAAATAGATGGCCTGTTATATGTTCAGATGTATTCCTTGTTTCACAGATGTTATGGCCTGGCTATGTAAGAGGTGTTTTGAGGAAGACCAGAGTGATGATGCATAACAGACTAACCTTTCCTAATAATAGCCCTTCTTCACCCTCCTTCTTTCTCTAGAATTTTTTCCTCTCATGACCCTTTATAATTATTTTACAATCTCTTTTTTTTTTTCTTGTTGTATGTCCTCAGGTATTGACTAAAAGCATGTACTGTAGTTTGCCACTTAAAAAAAAAATACATTTATTTATTTATTTTAAAAATTCTGATGTACAAAGGAAGGGTTAGCAGTAATGGTTAGTATTACTTTTTTTCCTTTTTTTCCTTTCCTGAGTGATTAAGTATATTAGAGAAAATGTTCAGATTCAGGTAGTATTAAAGCACATGTATCAGCCCTAACATTTTTGTGGTGAAAATGTTCAGGGAAAGCTCAAATGAAAACTCTGACGTGAAGCCACCAGCTATTGTTTCTAGGTGAAATCGGTGTGTGAAAGTGCTCGTTCAGCGTGAGTCCCATGTGAGAACATTTTAGAACCAAAATTTATTAAAGAAAATACTTTTATCTGTTGGTTCAGAAGAAAAATGTAGCCTGGAAAGAATTCTTCAACTCGTTTAATCAGTGAGTAGTGGATTTTGGATAAAAAGGTTCCTGAACTATTCATGACACAGGTGTCCACAATCTCCTGTGAAAAAGAAAGGAGGCAGGAGAGGATATATAAACTGAAAAATACACTACTGTAGCTGAGCTCTGACAAACAGGCTAAAGATACCACTGCTAATACTCATTGTTTTATTATTCCTCTGATAAATGCTTGATATTTTTCTTAAAGCTTTCTTTACTAGAGTATCATGAATACAGGACGAGACTAATTTTTTTTCCCTCTAGTAATTTCCTCAGTATTCAGCTGGCCTTTGCCTGGTGTACACTATAAAATAATACATCTGTCATGTTGGTACTATAAAAATGGATAGGTCTTTCACACAGCATTCAAAAAACTGCTGGTTTATAATGCAGTCCCACTCTTTTGGTCACCTGAATCTATGATGTCTGATCCACAGGGGCTTGGTCACACACTAAGAGTTAATATTTAGTCAATTCTATAGGTATTTGTAGGAATTCACTTCCCCAAGAGACAACTGTATGGAAAACACTGTTCTAGTTCTCCTTTTTTTTGCCCCCTCTGTCTGAAGGATAGAAGAGGGAAGAAAATGGATTAAGGCTTTACAAACTCTCACCACAGGAATCAAAAATTAATGTAGTGAAGAGTTTGGAGAAGAAATCTTGCAGAGTGTGTAACAGTGGCATAAAAGTAGATGTCTTTATTTTATGACTAGAAAGGCAAACATTTCTAAGGTTTCCATACCAGCTTGTCTCTAGAACTTATTTCAGTTCTTGAATATTGCCACTAAGCTTTTTTTTTTTTTTTCCCCTAGGTAATATTTCTCAAAATTGACTTTAGAAATTTTTTCAGTATTTGTATTAGATGGTAGAAAATACACATATATTTTTTCCTAAGATGCCAGCACTACTAGTAGGAATAGTTGTTTGGGATGTTAAAATGAATATGTTATAACAGTGACAACTTCAGAGCTCTCTAATATGAAGCTAAGCCTTTTAACTGCTAATACCTTGAAACATTCATCATTGCATTGATTCATTTTGTTCTAGAGTAACTCAAAAGTGTGTACATGCACATCAATCCCTCCTGGTCAACCTGGTCTCGCTCTCCATATGTTGTATAGGGAATGAGGCAGATTTAATACGTTTCCTTTCTACTGCATGGGATATTTTATCACTATACTCTCTCAACAGCTCTGGTTTTCTTGTTCTGTGACACTGAGTTCTTAATTTTTTTTTTAATATTCCTATTTAAAATTATCCGTTAAACAACTGAAAGCCATTCATATGTGGTGAAATGTTAAAAACAAAACCAAAGCTGCAAACCACATCTTCACTGATGGTTATGTAGTTTAACTAAACTCTGCTTTTCATCTGCGTTGTCTTGTATGGGGAAAACAGTAAAAGCCACTTGCTAAGTAAAAGAAAACTGAGAGCCACTCTAAGAGTAAGTCATTCAGAGCAGCTCAGTTTGTCAGTCTTTTTCTTACACTACATTAAATCTGAGAGAAATTAGATCTCAAGATGGAGAATGTGTAAAAATATTATGTCTGTCTTGCCTTTAACAGATAAAAGAATCTTGAGTAGTCTGTACCACCCAGTTGAGTGAGTAATGAGTGAGTAATGTTCAGATTCTGACTCTTCTATGTACAGACAAAAGTGCAAAGTCTTTTACATCAGAATTACATTCTTGAGTTTTAGCTAAGCCTGTCAATATTTTTTTTCTTTATTTTTTATTGTGTTTTCTAATGAAGTGTTCTGTGGACCGATGCAATGGCACAGGAGAGCTAAACCAGAATATTTAAGCAGTGATTGGGAAGGTAAATATCATCATCCAAACAACAAGTGAGGAAGTAACTACAAGTGCTCTTATGCCTGCAAATTCAAGAGGGCAGTCATCCTAAGGAGAGGAGCAAGGAACTGGGGACAGACTGAGAACAGAAACTTCTTGACTGTGCTTAGCTGAAACTATGTTGATCTGATGATAGCTATTGCACTTAATCTGCTCTGAAATGTTTTTGTGTTTGGGCCTTCAGCTGACAGCTTTGCAGGACTGCTGTGGTGGCTGTGCTGCCTTCAGAAATGCCTTCTGGGACCAGGAAATTTCTCTGCAAAGAAAACCTTTAATTGTACACACTGGTAAATTCCCTGTTAAGGAGACATTTCCTACTCTATATTGTTTATGGAATTTAATGAAATCAATAAATATGATGAATTTTCTTACTTGTAGATTTTACTTGTGTGGTTAAAGCTCTGGCTTTTACCCACTATTCTGCCAAGAGCATCCAAATGAGGATAATTTAAAAAATAATCATGTATTTGCAAAGATGTAGGAAATATTTCCTTCTTTTTGATGTGTATCCGTGTTTCCACAGATTATTATGTGCTTCAGAGTAATCTTGAAGCTTTTGTATTTTTTTTTTCTGGCTGGGAGCAGAACTCAAGACATTGCCAGATCTCATCTCGATATGAGATTGAGACTGCATCTCAAAACTGTCTGCCTATTGAGTTTGTGGTGGATTAGGAATTACCTATGCCAGCTAAGTGCTCCTTCACACTGGGAAAGTTGTGGGCTGATTTTCTCAGTCTTGTGATCCTGTTGTTTTCCAGTGACCTCAACAGTGATGACTGAGTACACTTGCTAATCCATTCTGATGTTAAGAAATTTGAAAATTAGCATATAGGAACCCATCTTCAGGAACTTGGTTTCAAGTATGTAGGTTTTAATACATGTCCTTTGGAGAATTTTAAGTTTCCAAAGTCTGTGGTTAACGTGTACAAAACATGCTTCTTTTGACATTTGGTTCACATGTTTTGAAACTTATAGATAGATTATGTAACCTTAATTACATCAAGGAACATCAGCCCCCATCCAGCCTCAATGATTTTCATGAGAATTCCTATTCTACTCTGTACTGTTTGACATTTATTATCATATGGGTTTTTTTTATTATTATTATTTTTAAGTTTTCCACAACAGTGCTGTGGCTGCTGGTGTATAGAAGATGTTGGTGCAAAGTCAGATACTCAGTTTTAGGAAGAAAGGGTTAGATTTTTTTGATTGTTTGTTTTGTTTTAAATAAACCATGCTGTGGCCCTGTGGGAACATTTCTAGTCACAGATATCACATCCCTTTGAGAAGCCAAAGTTGAATGTTTTGCTTGGCATTAATAAAGGTTTGCCTAGGCATATCTGTCTGCTCTGCTCACTACAGTTAGCCTCCTCAAAAAGATTTTTATTTGGCTATGCCTTCATCATCCCCATGGAAGTGCTTGGTTGTCAGGTCTGGGGCTGCCCTGATTTCCCTCTGACTCTTTGGCCTGTGCTGGACCCTGACACAGGGAACAAAGAACTGACCATTGAGAAAAAAGTGCTGAATTAAGTAGTAATTTTTTTATTTATGGAGGATAAATTCCTTTGTATGACAGGTCAGACCTATTTCACAGTCCCTCACCAATACATACTTTTGGTAAATTTATTGTGTGTTGCTGTGGATGGAAAATTTATAATGGAAAAAAAGAAAAAACACTTAGGAAATTTTCTTCTGAGGATGACATAGCTTGACATGCACAGGAAGATAGAAAAATAGTTTTTGAAAGAATAGTCCATTTCTATGTTTTCACTGAGGATAAAGAAACATTATATCTTTTCTGACCATCAGATGAGAGATCAATGGATAGCAAACTTTGAGCTGTATTTCAAATGTGTTTTCATAGGCAATGAATATATCTTGAAAACAAATACTTCAATTTTATTTATCTTGATTCTCAATACAAGAAATACATGTATAAAGATATTTTAAAAGTTTAGAAAACTGAATTTCAGTAACACATTTTTAAATATTTAGTCTTTTTCTACTGAGGACATTGCTATTTGAATGGGATTTTATAGCTTTGCCCAAGACTCTTCTTATAAACATTGATTTAATACACTGCCATGCCACTTGTAAGAGTGTAGAAGGATTACTTTCCAATTCTGATCTTATTTTGCTCTTGGACTAATTCCTGTCAGATCATGTGTTCAATACATTTGTGCAGAACTGGAAGAAAATATTGAGGGAGAAAGGTAATGCTGAACCAGCTTCTGCATCTAGAGGCATAAAAGTTGAGAGCTTTTGACCTCTGAGCCAAAGGTAAGTATAGCATTAACTTGATACCTACTGAAATCTGTCAACTGATTTTGGTGGATGTGCATCGTCCTGCCATCAGGACATCAGTGTTCTCAAGACCTAACAAAATAAGAAGATAAAGGAATGCTTGTCTCAAGAAGAAAGTAATCAAACAACAACAAAGGAGTGTGATTTGATCCATTCAGGAAAGAAGGGCAAATAGAGACAAACTTTGGCTTTGAAGGTTGTGACTGACCTCAACAGAACTGAGCTAGAGTAAACCCATGCACACAATAAGCAGATGAGTTAAAATGCACTAACAGTGTGGAAATTCCACAGTATTTGGCATAGCAATTGTTTAGTTGTGCACATTGACATCTGTCACTATGCATATTTGTTTTGCGCTGGCTCCTGTTGTGCTGCTTCATGCATACATTGTGTGGGGCCAGGAAGGAATGGAGTAGACAAACCACTCCTGATGGCTGTTGTCCTTCTCCTGGCAACCTCTTGGAATTACTGAAAGATGCAACGGTTCTTCATCTTGCATTGAACTCCCCCACTGCCTTGTGTGTATTTGTGCTTTGCTTTCTCCACTGACAGAATTCGGATAGCTTCAAACACACATTTCCTTGCATTTTCTGACTGTGGAGTTTTGGCTTCCGAGAGTACACAGTAATTTCAGCCAAGAAAGAAAATAATATCCTTTAGATGTGATGTTCCAATAGTAAAGAGTCAATTTTCTTTATCCAGCTGCAAATTGTTTTGGACTGTGAATTATGCAGATCGTGCAATAAAGGCATATAATACTCATGTCACATGTCCCTAGAAAATAGATCTGTTTTATGGGGATATAACTCAGTTTGAATATGGTCCTTGGTATTCTTCACTGGTCTCTATCAATTCATTAGTATTTAAATTTATGTTAATTTCATCAAGGTGTGAAAAGATCTTTTTTTGCATATACATGAACTAACGATATTACTATTCAACCAGCTATTTTCCTTTTTTTCACCCAGGAGAAGCTTGTTGTATGCTAACAGAAAGAGAAAAGGAGATGTTATAAAAGCCTATTTTTGAAAACTCAGGAAATGTAGCTATTGAACCTATTTTTAAAGCAGCTATCTAGCATTCTCTTTTCTCATCTAAGTGAAAATTTTGAATCATGTCTCCGTGGCATGTTACAGAAGTGACAATGCAGATTCAAATTTTTGGAGAAAGCAGCTCATACCTTTAATCAGGAAAAAACTATATTTTTCTGTTAAAACTACTGTCAATTCAAAATGATTTTAAGAAACATTTTTAAGAGGCAAAATTGAATTCCCTTTGAGTGTTGTCTTTTATTTAATTCCATTTCTGGGATAAGTCGCTATTTCTGCTGGGCAAAAACAATTAATCATCCTTAGATATGGAATTAGTATTTATGATCTATATCCTTTTATTGACTGAATAGAAACAAAAGGTATATTCACTGCAGTTTCAAAGACCTTTTAAGTGGCTCAGTAAAACACATAACGCAGGCATTGTCTTACATGTCTGTGATGATACAGTTTAATAGTGTTATAAGGCTACGGTGGTGTGTAGTTGTCATGATGGTAGATTGTGCTGGTCTGTATAGATTTACTGTCATTCTTTAGGCTTTTCATACATGACAGAGGTTGTCTGAAGCACAGCAGGAACATGAAGCTTGCAGGGGTTAAGTGTTACTTGCCTCCTGGCTCACTACATAGTCCTCTGTGCACACATACAGAGATGAGGTGCAGGGTACATCCGTCACTCGGCCGATGACATGATGGATTACTCATGTCATTGTCAGTACAGTCAAAATCACTCTGTTGCTGATAAGGTGGTCCGTTTTCTTTACTCTGCTCAAGTGAAGCTATTTTTCCCTCTGGTTTTAAAACTGTAGCTCTCACAAACACCTCTTAAATCAAAGATGGAAAATACTATTTTTAGGTTTACATAGTAATTTTGGGACATAGGAGACAAATTCCTCCAAAAAATTACTTTTGAAACGCATATTAAATATCTTACATCACTTGTTTTCTTCTGATCATGAAAGTAAAATACTTTAAGAGTATTAAAAAATACTGAATGATTTCTTGAACTCATCCTTCTTCATGATTTATCAGGCTTGGGTCTTAATTCCTAGCATTGCTTCCCAATCCTGCTTCTCCATAGGGTACATGAGAAAAGGGACAGCTATCTTTGTAGCGGCACTGTAAAAAGGAAGGCATTTGAAAATGTTTGGAGGGGAGCTTTGCAAGGGCTGGGCAGTGCCAATAAAAAATTCAACAGGGGCCCAAACGCTGCTGGCTCTGAAATAGTCACAAATTCTTCTGCGTGTAAAGCATGGTGCTGTAGCTTTTCCCCCCTGCCAGCTGGTTCTGTAGAACTTAAAGAGGATGAGCTGCAGAAAAGACAGAAAATACAGCTTGGACAGAGGTACTCAATTCTGGCTGCAGAAGAGGAGTGCTGAGCACAGCATCTATTCTCCTGGAAAACTGCTCTCACTTAGAATTCAATGACAGCTATTGCCACAGCCTTCCCTGACATGAGGTTTTGCTCCATAATGCCTTTCTCACCCTATCCGCACAAGCCTAGGGATTGAATTAAGACTTGGTCTTCCACTTTACTAAAGTTGTGTAAAAGATACAGATGATCTACAAACAGGCAAATACCTTTGGCAGGCAAGTGTGAAAGAGCCTTGCTGGGCCTCTGATACCTGTGAGCATCACTTCTGTTCCATAATGGATTTTATAAGGCTTTTGTGGCACACAGGAGTGTTGCTCTGTGCATGATGGCATGGCAACAACTCAGCCTAATTGTTCCTTATATTCTGATCATGAAGCCAAAAGTTTCACTGGAGATATTGTGCTTGGAGAAGGAAATCATAGCCACTGTCTGGTTATACTGGGTATAGACAACAATTGCAGTGAAGCTTATGCAAGCATACATGTAACTGTAAAATCCTTTTTTGTGACTCAAGCCTTCTTGCAACCTGTGATCTTAATGTGAAATATACAACATAATTTTCATCTGACTGTAGATTCCATTTTATTTATATTTTTGTTTCAGTATGTGTCCCTCTACATGCACATATAATGCAAACAGTGAATAGTCTATATATATATTGTCTTTGTTAATAACTAGAGTATAATGATTATTTAATTAGTTCTGTCTCAACACCAGAAATTCTTTCAAAAAACACATTCACCTATGAACAAGAAAATCTTTCTACTGAAGCTACATGGCAGAGAGGGACTTGAAGTAAAACAAAAAAACCAAAAGCTTCTGTATGCATATCAAGAGCACAAAAGATTCTTATTCTCCCATACTCACACACCCATCTATGCTGATACATCTAAATAGCTTTGTTTTGAGGTTTTAATCAGATTTAAATGGAAAGTTATTGAAGAGAACTGTGTGGTCTGAATTTTAATCCCTGAACCCACCCGCTTCTTTTTTATTGCATATGGTGTGGCCTTGAATTGCAGAATGTTTTAAACATACATAATGAGCTCGATGTCAAACTGTTGAGCCTTTTGTCTTTAACAATAAGCACTTAGCTCAACTAAATGAATAGAAATTGCTTTAGTGAATTACAAAAGCCAAGGTTTTACAGTGCACTGATACTGACATTAAATAATGTAGGCATGGTCATATTTTACAAATGTATGAGACTAAAATCAAAGGTTAAAAAAAAATTAACATGTATCAGTAAACAGAAGAAATTTCAAGAGTCATAAGATGTCAGATTAAAGTACTTCTGTTATGAAGAGTGACATTTTTCTTCTGATTTGTCCGTATTTACACAGACTACATTTAGAACATTTACGGTACTGGTTGAACGTCAAGAATCAGAAAGAAACAATGTAAATGTGTGTGCAATTTCATTAAGTATGAAAGAGATTAGATCTCCAATTCATAACAGACACTTTCTATTGTATTTCCTAAAGGACATTGGTAATAGGAGAACTTTGCTAATGTTAGAAAATGAGACAACTTTCCCCCAAACCAGGACCACTATTCAGAAATTTACAGTAAATAGCAATTCATCCTTTAGAAATCCCTTCAACCTAGTACTAGAGTTGCTGCCAGAGATCTGAATGCTTTTGCCTAAATCTCTGTAATCCAATAAGCTTTTGTGTTTAGCAGCTTGTTTTGAAACTTGTATAGCACCCCAGCCTGTGTCTCCGTATGTTCGTTTGCAGGCAGGTGAGTGCCCGAGGGCCTGATTATTATTCAAGCCAGGAGGCTTTCACAGCCCCAACCAGAATGTAATTTGTAATTAACTGTCATTTACTTCTGTCTACACTGACTTGTTGTTCAAAAGACAATGTATTTGAGCTGGTCACTAGTTTCTCTTTGTTGTGGGTTTGATGTCTCTCAGATCTAGTTGTATTCATAATGTTTAGAAAAGCAAGCACTTGCACTCTTGAAACCAAAGTGGGAAGGGGATTTCACAGACTTTTCCTAAATAAATCAGGTATATGCAATTATGAATATTTAAGTATGCAAAATGAAGTATTTGGTGCTCTGAGATGGGTTTCTGAGTAGAATAGTTAAGTTCACGTGAGACATATTTAATTGAACTCCATTAGGGATAGATCCTTCATGATTTGAACTTATTATATTTGAGATCTGCAAAAATGAAAGCGCATATTGAAGTTGTGGGAATTTTTCTTTAACCCGTTTTAAACATTGCGACTGTATTTTCTCACTGAAGCGGGGCCACTAATGTATTCTGTGAATGTACCCATATCATGAATTTGTAATTGTCCCCGTGGTAATCTTTTGTTAGCTGAAATAAACAAAAGAATAACATAATACCCACATTTATTGCTTTAAGAATTGTGCTTCGAATTATTATTGACATAATATTAATTCACAAACAGAAAAAAAAGAATCTCTTCTTCTATTTAAACTGTTTCCTGCACTTGTCTGGATGAAAGCAGACACGACATCATGCAACAATAAGCATCTGCACACAAAGCTACTTTAAAAATAGGTTGAATTTATCTAATTCCGACCTTTAGTTCAGCCTAACAACTCTGTACTGTTATTTTGCCAGAGCAGAACTTTCAGCCCATTTCGTCTCCTTTATTGCTCCTGCTGCTGTTGGTCTGTTGTTGCTGCTGTTCTCTTCTTCCACTTTCACAGGTGCCATTGCTGCATCTTGCCTGCGGCAGCGTGGGTAAGGGACTCCCCGGGCAGGGTACCAGGAGAAGACCACCAGAGCTGACCCGAAGCCCCAGCCCCTGCACACCTACGCGGGAAAGGAGCACCGCCCTCTGGTTCAGCGCAGCTCTCGGCCTGCCCTGCCTTGCCGAGAGCTATCACGTCAGATTGCATATTCCAGGCAGTATACACTGGTCAAGGGGATGCATAAAAAGGCTCAATGGCATTCTTTTGTTATACTTAAAAGGGTGTGAGGGGGTGGTGGAGAGAAAAGAAAGAGAAGAAAGAGCAGTGTCTATAGGAACAGATTTCCCCCAACAGAGATTTGCATAAAGTTGGATTAAACAGTGCTTCAAGCCCCAAAAGGCTGATTACTTACACTGGGCCTTATTAATTATTTCCTTCTTTATTTGAAACAATTAAGGGGAGAAAACAAGCACTGTGTCACTATCTCTTTAAGATCGGGAGCAATAAAAGCATAAGACCTCAAAGAAAGCCTGCTTTTTGTGGAGTGTTTTCCGTTCTCGCCAGCCACGTCGGGGGCTAGCAATTCCCATGTGTTATCAAAAGAGACAAGAAGCAGCAGGCTTTAGCACCTAGCTGAGCAGGATTGCTACATGCCACTCTAAGTGCGATTAAGCTTCCTTTAGTGCACCAGTGACATCACTGATGGCTCAAAGCTGCAGCTACTCAAGAGTATTAGAATGCATTTCATGCTTGGCTTACTCAAAACTGCAGAGCTAAAATTTACACCTTATTTGATGTTCTTCTCCCTGCTGTTAATTGGTAAAGGGATCTCTGACCCTTTTGATCTCTGCTACAATCCTCTAAATGCCCAGGTCTGCTAAACTGTTCAGCAGGAGATGCTCAGCAGTTGCCCAGTAATGTGAAGTCTTTTTTTGGCTTTCTTGCCTTTGGTTTACATCCAAGTTGCACAGAAATAAGAGATGACAGTTGTTATAGATATGCTGGTTTAATTACTTGTCAGCTTAGAGCTGATATCTCGGCTAGCCAACGTGGAAGCTTAACTTTCTTCTAGTAGCTTAAAGCATGACCAACTGCTAGTGCTTTAGTATTTAGCCATAAAACTCTGGATACATTTAAGATAAATAATGAAATAGAGAAACAGCCTTTTTGATTCACTTGCAGAAGTGATCAGCTTTTGGTCCTCTTGATTTCACGTAGATCATAGGTAACGTGAAAACATTTGCTAGTATTGACGTCTAAGTGGATAGCAGGATTGTTTTAATTCCAATTTATAATTGCATGGGGAATACCAAATACACTTTCCCCCTGCTACCTTTGAAATAAGAGACTCAAAATCTTTATGAGAATAAAGGAGAGGGGTATTGTGTTGATGCATTTACAAATATTACTACATACATTTTCACCAGCTTTCCTTGAAGATGCATCCTTTCAAAAGGAGGCTAGCACATATAATCTTAGTGTATATATGATTAAAAGTGATTAGCATGCACACACCTCTGCATATGGCTGAATTAATTGCACAGAGTACTGTGAATTTTAATGGAGGTGACAGCATCCATTAAGCACCTTTGAAGAATTTACTCAGTGAAGAACAAGTGAGGAATACCGTACTGATTGTCGCCTATAGGTGAAGGCTGGCTAAAACATGCCCCCACGGTTGAGACAATCCTCTCCCCCTCCAAACCCTGTCAGAGGTTTTTAGTGTTTATCCCAGGCTTTGTTATCCACCAAGATACATAGTTTCCATTGAAGTGAAACAGATTATTGGTTACTATAGTTTCCCTATTGCTCAATTCAGTGCTGTGAAAAGCCAGGCACAATAGGTTTAAAAGTCCAGTTAGAACAAATAAATCCACGTTGTGAAGAATGGAAGATATGATACCTGTTATTCTGTCTTTGATGCATTCTTTATTTGGTGGGATAGAAAAAGAATTAGTGGAGGGTTAATTGTTTGGTGCTTAGAGCTCTGTCTTTCCAGTTTACTGCAGAGTGAAATACAGTGTTATAAAAGACAAAGTGAATATTGTTTGACTTCTTCCCCTCCCCCTCTTTTCCAGTTTTCAAGACGTGCAAGATATTGTAGGTGTGTGGCGGAGGCAGGAATACAGATTTGTGAGTTTAATTTCTGGCATTATATTTTCCCTGCACTGAGTCACATCCATGTACTGTTTGCCTCCTTTTCTGCCAAAATTGTAAATGGCATTTCCTTATATCAGAGTGGGGAGAATTACTGCACCCAGAATTTTGAGGTTAAGCTACAGAAAAGCTATGCTACGGGAAGTGAAAATGTCAACTTTCACCAGGATACATCAAGAACCAACATGAGCATGCTGGCAAAATTAATGTATTCTAGGAGGCCAACACACAATGTTAAGAGTGACTTGATGATACAGCGTGGATTAAAGCAGTGGCTTTTGTGCCTCTGGAAGCTATGTTTGCATTCAGCCCAGTATGAGTAGGAAAAAAGTTAATGTGATTTGATAGCTGAAAAGGTCACACATTTTGTTCAGTGCCTTGCATGATTTTTTTTTTCTTAACTAGATTTCTCTATTTCATCCAGAGCTCACTTCCAAGGATTTCTGCTTTCCTATAGCTCTTGAATCTTGCAAAAAAAAAATTATTATTATTATTATTATTATTATTATTATTATTATTATTAATAATAATAATAATAATAATAAAGAGTTGTGGACAGCATTCTACATGCATAATACAATAGCAAAAAGTCAAACTGTGTTCCAGGCTTATTGAGCTCCATTTATGCTAAATTTCTTGTTCTTCTGTGCAAGACAACAGGGAACAGGAAAAATGATGGGAAGGAAGAGATTTCATCAAGCTCAGCCTGCAAAATACAGAACAGGGAAAGTAAAGAAAAGATTAAATATTGGCAAACTCTACCAGAAGTGCAACCTTCTTCTCTGAAGGTGTTATTTGACATTGCTGAAGGTTTCATCTTGATTACTTTCAATAAAATCTAAAGTAAGGATGACTGTCTTGGCTCACTAAGCAACAAGGTTTTATCACTAATTACAATCCTTTATTACCAGTAGTTTAGTAGGTTTATGATAGGTCATAAAACAATTCCGCATGGGAGTACATAAAAGAAATAGGTTATACAGCTGTGACATCTTAATATCTATTCATTGTAATCATTTTATGATCTTTAACGGTAGTATTATTTTAAAAAGTTTGTATGCTTTTACATGGAATAGATGGCCACCAAAAATGGGAGGTGGAGGAAAACCACATAAATATAAAGTTAAATACTTAATGAGGCATTTTGAAAACTTCTAATGTCAAAAGCATGTAGACTATATCATGCATGTGGAGTCTCATTATGGGTAATTATAATAAAATTATAAGTACTATAATAATTCTAACCTTGAAGGCACAATAAAGGATAGTTATATTTGCCTTCCTAGCCCACACATCTGAGACGTTTTCCTCATTAATTATATTTCATGTAAGTATAATTATGTAGTGTAAGACTAAAATTCGAAAGCATTTGCTAAATCACTGTTAATGGCACTCTTATTCTTCAGAGCTTTAATATAGCTAATTATATCTAAAGTTATAGACTGAAATAAGAAATGGAAACAAAGCAGAATTTACACTGTATGGGATTTTTTTTCCCCTACTGATTGTTTTAATCTGTAATGTAATTAACTGTTGGAAAGGAAGTTAGCAGAGAAAATGGATTATTTTTTGAAACTATAGTAAAAGTCAATCCTTCTTCCTGCAGATAAGTTATTTTGACTTTGGCTTCACTGGAATCACATTGGTCTAAAACTACATTTTCTGTGACACAGGGCATCATGTTATATGTTTATAAAATTTGTGGAGATAGCATGTCTACACAAAGAATTCTGATGGTTTCTGCAGTGCATAATATATTCAACTATGACTAAAATATCAACTATATAACAACAAAGGCAGTGTTTGAAACATAATATTTAGATCACTAAGATTTGGCTTGGTGTATTTGTTCACAAGTCTATGCTTTTATCCATCTACTAATGGCTACATTGGTGTCTTTATTGGCCATGTAATTATTCCAACTTTACCTTGAAAGTAGATATAAACACAATACCTCAATGTGTAATAATTCAGTACAAAGATCCTTTTTTTTTTTTTCTTTCGCCTTCTTCATTGTGGGCTTTATTTAAATGACTATGAACAACACTACGTACCTCAGGTTAGAGAAGTAAATGTATTTTTATAGAAATAAAAGAAAAACAACTCAGAATGTAATAGAAGTTTTAAGATAACTCAGGGTAACTATTGACTTTAAATACTTAACATTCAAAGACACATTTTATTTTCTTTTAAAAGTTGGAATAGCTGGTAGAGGCAATCTGGAGTTCTTTCAGACGATGAAAAGACGATTTACAAGTTGCTGTGACCTAGATTTGAAGAGGGAAAATATACAGGGATTCAATAAGCCTCCTAAAATGAAATCTATATATCTATTTCTTTTGTTTCCTTACCATGGTTTGCTATGTATCGCCACAATACTGTATATAGCTCTAGAGTATGTGAGAATTTAACACAGTTAACATAAACATGTTTGTTTTACATGTCCACACACAAACCTTATATATATATATATATGTAGGAATGCATTAAATATATCATGATCAGATGATCAATAATGCTTTTCTAATTATCACTTGTTGCTGTGTGTTCCATCTACCTGCAGATCTGTTTCAGGATAGCTATCTAGATGCACATCACAGGATTATAAATTTTTGGTGTTCCAGCAATGGGACTTCTTCAAAGAATAGTGTTTTGAAATATTTTATAATGGAGGAGGAATACTTTGAGCCTGATAAATTACTTCCATCTACAGGGAAGAGAGTGGAATGCAGGAAAAAAATGAAAGGCAAAATATTTGTTCTGCAGTCCATATAGATACTACAATCATCCAGAATCTAGTTGATGTTAGAGCACTGTTTAGTTAAGGTTCTGACCTAAAAAACAGTGGAAGCAAGACTAACAGGGAGAAGATTGTCAGCTTAAGTATAGTTTTGAACTAAGACACCCTAAATATCTGTTAATTTATTTGCAAGAACTGCTTCATTTTTACTATATGGAAATTATATCAAAGTTGTTTTTTTTTTTAATGTGAAATGAAAATAATATTTTTCTGTCAGAAATTCCTTTCTATTCTCGCTTGTCCAGTTGTAATTCATATTGTTGAGGTCCTCTGGATTGAAAATATAAAGGATTATGGTAAAACAGAGGGAATCCTGTCATTAAAGAAAATTCTCCCAGCTCTGGCCTTAGCTTCTTTTTCTTCCAGAGACACAGTGCTGCAGGACTCGTGTGTTTAGGTGGGATTTGTGAGAGAGGATTTGGGGAGTGGTACTGAAGTACAGATGTGGTATTTGTGTTTATGTTGAGGCATTCTCTTGGGATTAGTTAATAGTTGCAGCTGACACAGCATTTGTAATGTACATGGTATTTAGAATGCCAGACACCTATCTTTTTGTATAGGTTTTATAAACCAAAAGAATAATGATGTCAGTTATGCACCCGCATCCCTGCTATGCATACACACAGGAAGATCTTATTGTGCCTATCAGTCTGACTTTGGCCAGAATGCAATTATTGAATTGTGATTATTCTGCTTCTGATAAAAAATAATAAATTCCCCAAGTAAACACTCAGTAATAAGTGAAATTGCTCTAATTTCTTTGATTCCATGGTGACATTTCTTTTCTTTTTTGAATGTTGTCATTATCAGGGGTATTTCTATGAAGACAAGTTAGTGGCTGTTACTAATGAAATCCTTTCCACTCTTTCCTCTCATTTCACATCCTACTTTGGGCAATATTTTGATAGAGGTTTTGTGGAAAGAGTATCAAAACATGGTACTATCTTCTTTTTTGTTGTTCTTTTTGTGTACAATTTTTATTTGCTTTTGGCTGCTTTGTACATCCTATACTAAAGGGTAAAGCCACAGAAGGATTCAGATGTAACTGAATCCAGTTCTGTAACTTAGATCCAGTGAATAATGTTGAGCACCTAAAAATTAATCAAAACAGCACCTAATTTTTCAGTCTCTGTCCCTCATACCATCAAATCAAATGTTCCTAATATGTCTCTAAAGGACATGGGATGATCAGCAAGTAATCCTGAACACCCATATGTAGAATGAGGAGCCAGCTGAAGCAGGTGAGAAGAAATACAAATGTAATGCTCAAGCTTGATATCTCAAGCTGTTCCTTTCAGAGGTTATCTGAGGGAAGATGGTAAAGTGGCACTGCCCTTTGGATATTTATGTTCTGGAGGACCCTTTCGAGCATCGCTAGTCATGCAGTCTTCCACTGAGAAGGACAAGGCTACCTCTTTTCAAAATCTCACTGTCAACATAATAGGACTGCTATAAATATGTTTATTACATTAGTTGCTATTTAAAAACAAGAGTGCAGAGTATAGTTTTGCTTTAAGGTAATCACTTTGTTTTAATATAATGGGAAAGAATTTTCACTTGTGAGGCATGAACTGTCAGAGCTCTTTCTTGTCACAAACGTTTTCTTTTGAGAGACACGAAGGAATGCAACAAGAATACTGAAGTCTAGTTACTTAGTGGTTTTACTTAACAATTACTTCTACTCTCTTTTTGCTCAAAAGTTTTAATTTTCTGAAGCTCCTCTGGCTTTCTTCAGACCTTTTTTCTACATGCATTTGTGTAAATACTCTTCCTGGTCATCAGCAGATTTTCTGCTGTTGTTGTTACCTAGCTAGTGGAATCCAACTAAGTGGTCATATAGGCTATCCAACAAATGTTCCCTGTATTTTTCCTCCAACATACAATAAGATAAATAGAATTAGATGTGAGGTCGATGCCTTTCAAATAATTAATGAACCTTGAAGACTAATAGTGTAAGATTATGGGAGTACCAGTCTTACAACAAAAAGTAAAGCAGGGCACAACTTCTATCTCCCAGTATTAGGATTAATTCAAAGAAAATATTTTAATTACTTTCTTCATTATGCTATTCATTATATAGTAAAAATCTACTAATTTGTCTGTTTTCTTGCCTTTAACTGAAAATAATTTCATATAGGCTTTTTTATCTTTCTCTAATTTTATGTTTAACATTTTCAGAACCTACCCTTTATATGAGACAGCAGCCAACATTTCAGCAGTTTAACCAAATTGTCCCATATGATCAAATTATTTTCTCCCATAATTTCCTCTTAAGTATAGGGAATGATGACCTGAAAGGTTATTTCATGTCCTTGTCATGAATACCAGAGTTTCCCCATTTGTAGTTGCATCAAAATAATTGTGTGAAGGCAAAAAACTTCTCCTATTTCCTATGTGTAGTTAACTTTATATTCCCAGTAAATTTTCCTTTAACATAAATTCTTTACAGTGAAAGTAATGAAACACTGGAAGAGACTGTCCAGAGAAGTGGTTGATGCCCCCTTCCTGAAAGTTTTCAAGCCCAGGGTGGATAGGTTGTGATTCTGTTCCTAAGGATGATGTTGTCCTCCTCAGACATATGTTACAGTGTATTTCATAGCTAGAGATGTTGCTTATTTAACTAAAATTTTTAACAAACTTTTGGGATTAAATTGTTCTACACAAAAGGCAGTTGGAAAACTCTGGAAGGCCCCATACTATCTGAATGAGAGTGCTCTCATCTCAAAGAGAATGAAACCAGTTAAAAGCAGAACTCCCCTGACCTTGGCACAGCATTAAGGCTATTTTCTTTCTGAAAGCTCTGGATTCAATATTGGACATGGAAGACATCTGTGAAGTTTTACTTATTTCCTTGACTTGCACACTCTTTCCATTGGTGGCATCTTGTTTTCATTAGCCAGCTGCTTTGCACCAGGGTGCAGTCACTTCTCGTCTACTATCTAACCAGAACCAGTCATTACTACAGTTACCTCCTTTCATTCAGGTTCATGCCCATGTACCATCAGGGTTAAGTGCAACAAGAAAGATGAACTTCAGCCCAAGCACTCCAGTTTAATCCAGTCTTCTGCATACATTGAAACACTGGAAACCCATTACTTGCATTCATAAGTAATAAAAGTTAGTAATACTAACTTTTTTTAGTAGCCCTAGCAACCATTATGAGCAAAGGACATTTTGATCTGTCTCATAATTGTATATTCTCCTCTCAAATTCTGTTATATTTGATATATTACCAGAAATTTTAGGAGAAAAAAGAGAGGAGAGTCTTGGAAAACTGTTTGTTGTCTGTGGGATATGAGTACTGAGGGAAGTGTGGAGAGGTTGACAAGCTTGAAATTGTGTCCACTCCACAGAGCTCCAGACCTACTAGACATAAACTACCATCACTCTGCCCTTAATGCAATCTCACATGTTGGGCAACATGCTTTACTAGAGCTGAGAGACTTTAAATTTGACATCAGATGTAACTAGCACAACTGCACCAGTTTCCAGTGTCATTTGATTCATACCCAAATTAATACCTCTAGGGCAGGATCTGAGCCAAAAGCCTCAGCATGCCATTCAGCTGGGTCTCAAGGGTTTCATACATGCCCAGATTATGCATGCCTTTAATCCTATTGCACATTAAACAGCATGAATAGGACAACATCTTGGTCAGCTGAAATCCTAAAACAATATTTAGATCAGACTCACTGGTACTAAGCATCTTGTACTTGGTTGCTCCCCCAAACACAGTGTTTTTTCTGACAAGTCTTTCCTTGCCCACTGGGTCAGGGATCAAAAAGACTAAAACTTGCAAATGATCTCCTGCTGTCTTCCAAATCCCAGCCACAGAATCTATGCTCACAATCCTTTGGAAAAGTAGTAGTCACAGAAGTGCAGCTGTCAGTCAAAATTTTCTCACTTCTGTCTTTTATTCACTTTATTATCTGTTTGGACAGACACTACTGTAGCTTAAACTGAATTTGACTCAAAGCTGAAACAGCATTTTGTCATAGTTGTGCAACCATGCACTCATCAGTGGTTTGAGAAGTTATAGTAGAAATAAAATATGAATTGCAGGCTGCAAGAATTTTTGCAGCTCACAAGAGGTTACTATGATTTTGAGGGACAATTATGATTTTTTTTTTCAGAACAATACATAGTATTGCCATTACTGAGGACATAAAAATACTTTAAAGGGATTTGATAGCTTAGTTGATCAGAGTGACTGGAACAAGATGGAAATCATTATCATGGAACAAAATGTGGCGTCCTTGGGTCCAGAAAACAAGAGGTTTGGGGACTGGGTTCATATCCATCAGAAATTAATGAAATGTAGAAAAACTTGGATCTGAGTGAAGGTGCAACTAGTGTGATGCAGCTGTGTGAAAGAAAACCAAGTTTTCAGGATACATTGAACCAGGTTATTTCATCACAGGATGATAAGGGAATCATAGTACCATCAGGGAGGACAAATGTAAGACTTCATTAGGAATATTAAATGCAGGACTAGTTGTCTGCATTCAGGAAATGCAGACTTAAATGCAGCAGCTTATAACACCATATTCACAAGTAAGCTGCTCCAAGAGCCAGCAGCTGTTCTCAGTTGCCAGGGAGGTTTAGCTTAGACGTTAGGAAAAAAATTCCTCCCTGAAAAGATTGTCAAACCCTGGAATAGGCTGCTCAGGGAAGTGGCTGAAGCATCATCCCTGAAGGAATTGAAAAGGCTTGTAGACATGGTACTGAGGGACATGGTTTAGCAGAGAGCTTGGTAGTGTTGGGTTAATGGTTGGAGTTGAGGATCTTAAAGGTCTTTTCCAACCCAAACAATCCCATGATTTATTAGGGACATGCGGTAGCTATTTTATGAAGACAGATTAAACAGATCCAGCTTCTTCAGCATTATTAAAAGAAGGTTTAGAGGGAGTATAATAACTCTGAAATGCAGTGAGAGGTAAATACTCAAGAGGAGGAAGAGTTTTTAAGTAACAGAATTAAATAAACATAAGAGAAATTATAGCAAATTGGTCATAAATACATTTCCCTTGCTAACTAGATGATCTCTAATGAACTTCTAGTTTCCAAATAGGTCAATGGAGCAGGAAATGAAGTGTAAGATGCTGATGAGAAGGAAAGATTTAACTAGTCACAAAAAGAACTCTGTGGGAAAAAAAAAAAGATTGGGCTTGAAATATGAATTATTAGATAACCAGTGTGCCAAGCTGGTTGAAATGAGACTTAGTGCTGATAATTTATGGTGCATACAGATTGCATTACTCTTGTGCCTTGCATCTCTGATAGTCACTTCTGGAAGCAAAGTAGCTCAACACTGGGCCCAAAGAGCGGTGGTGAATATCCCCACACCCAGTTGTTGGCTGGTCACAAAAGTGTTTCCCCAGGCTCTTTACTGGGGCCAATTCTCTTTAATATCTTTATCAGTAATCTGGATGAGGGAATTGAGTGCAGATGACACTAATCTGGGTGGGAGTGTAGAAAGGCTCTGCAAAGGGATCTGAACAGGCTGGATTAATGGGCCAAGGTCAGTTGTACAAGGTTTAACAAAGCTAAGTTCTGCACTTTGGTCACGCCAACCCTATGCAGTGCTACAGGCTTGGGTCAGGCTGGCTGGAAAGTTGCCAGGAAGAACAGCACCTAGGGGTGCTGGTTGACAGCCAGATGAACATGAGCCAGCAGTGTGCTCAGGTGGCCAAGAAGGCCAGCAGTATCCTGGCTTGTATCAGGAATAGTGTGGTCAGCAGGAATAGGGAAGTGACTGTTAGGGTTTATTAATTTTCATAAATCATAACACTGTGCCCCTGTACTTGGCACTGGCGAGAGGCTGCACCTTGAATACTGTGTTTGGTTTTTGACCCCTCACTACAAGAAAGATGTTGAGTTTCTAGAGTGTGTCCACAAAAGGACAGGGAAGAGGTTGAAGGGCCTGGAGACCATGTTTTATGAGGAGTGGCTGAAGGAACTGGGATTGTTTGTTCTGGAGAAGAGGAGGCTGAGGGGATACCTCATTGCTCTCTACAACTCCCTGAAAGGAAGTTGTAGTGAGGTGGGGATTGGTCTATTCTCCCCTGTATCAGATGATAGGTTGAGAGGAAATGGACTGAAATTGTGCCAGGGGAGGTTTAGATTGGATATTAGAAAAAATATTTTTACTGAAAGAGTAGTTGGGCTTTGGAGTAGGTTCCCTAGCAAAGTGGTGGAGTCACTATCCCTGGAGGTGATCAAGAAACGTGTGGACATGACACTTTGGGACATGGTTCAATGACCACAGTCTTAGGTTGGACTGGAACTTAGAGATCTTTTCCAACCAAAATAATTCTATGATTCTATGACTCTATAACTTGAAATGCAAGTTTCTGTGGTTTGGTTTATTTTCAGGAAGGAAAGTTCTCTTTTCCCTGAATCATTGTAAATTATCCATAGTTAGAGAAGAGGCACAGGCAGGATATTAAGATGCTTCTACTATTACTCAGTACCCTGCAATTGTAGCTTTCTTATTTATATGGGGCAAAATGGCTGCTTGATTTGGCTTTAGAAGCAAACATTTCCTTTACTTGAAATTTGATGGACTTTTGTAGTATGGAGTATAGTCCTCACTCTCTAGGCTCACTTGAAAGTTTTATTTAATTGCTCCCCTGATAACACAAAGACTTAGCTATTGGATGTGGCTGTAACCTCTTCTGTGTCCTTTTTGCAGCATATTGTTCTTGGACTTATACTGAAGATCTTCATTTTCCTTTGGAGCAGGGATATGTGGGAGGTGAAAGAAGGCAGAATAGCTATGTAGATAAATATAAAATAAACATCAATGACATAATTATATGAGGCTGTGAACGAATGGACTCTGACGCAAGAGGTGTCTCACAATCCAATCTTTCTGAGTTGCTCAGGTCCCAAGCCCACGACTACATGTGTTGAATCCTTCCCTTGTGCCACCAATTCCCCACTAATCTCACAGAATCAACACTTGCTCAAATCCCACATAATTCTCATGAATTCACTGAAGTATTTAACATTCACTGTCATCATCACTAAAGATGTGCCTTGCAACTCTCAGGAAATTAAACACTTTTCCATGAAAGCATCATTACCCCCAACAAATACAGAGTAGTTTCATACCCCAAATACAAAATCTCCCATGTTACTAATCTTCCTTTTAGACTCATGAATTCTCCCTCATTCCTTATTTAGAATTATCAACCACCTAAACCAATCCCTTTCTCAGAGTGAGCAAAACATGTCCCATTACCATCAGACAGAAAGACCTCTTGTGTCTGGTCCAAGTTGTTCTTCTAAATAAATCACTCCAACAGAGTCCTGACTTCATGTACTTTTTCCATGTAAAATATTTTGCATTTCTTTCAACCTATTGCCAGGACTTCTTGGGGTTATGTCTTTCTCTTCTCAGCACTGGGAAATAAGTCCCTTTATGATCACATGAGGAAAGTTCATTCAAAATGCAGAATTACTGAATACCAAATGATGAATACTAAAATAATACTTGGCTTCAGCTGCATGACGAAAAGCAGTGAACCCAATCTGAAACTCTAAAAAATACCTTTCCAAACTGTATTGCCATTGTTACTGCCAAACAGACAGTGGGAAAACAGTGTGACTAACTTTTGAGTAAGCTCTTATTTACCTGAGCAAACTTAACACTAAGAATCTGTGCTCAAGGAGCATTTCCTCACGGAGCATTTCCTCACTATGTGTTTAAGAAAATTCAAAAGTTTATCACAACTCTTCCTGTGAGGAATCACTCACTTAAGATGGACTGACTGTACTCCTTCAGTTATTGAAAAGGGAATGTTTTTAATGAACACCCTGAGGAAAACTGGCCTTAAATTCCACCTTTACCATTCCTTGTGTTACACTTATATTCTCTTTATATCTGCTTCCTCCTGTGAATGTTTGCTATAATAATACTCAACTAATTCACAAGGCTGTTGTGACGTGAAGACTAATTAATTCATGCCTTCGTAGCATACTTGGATAAAAGATGCTATGCAAGTGTTAAACCCATTATTTTAAACAGGTTTCGTTTCTGCTATGCTAAAATCTTTCAGGCAGCAACTTCTGATTTCACATTTTTGTACAGATTTCTCAAATTGACTTATCTAAACAGTGAGGAAGGAAATACTTATGCTGAAGGGCCAAGAATAAGGATAGCTTTTGAAAGCAGACATTTGAAGGGAAACATGTAAAATTCAGCAAAGCTAGGGAATAGATCGGCATTTCTGTCAGGTTAGGATGATAAATGAAAGGGCTCCAGTGGCCCTTCTGTTTGTTTAGACCTCTTGTTCCTGCTACAACTCTGCACAAAACTAGCATTGAAGTGCTTACTGTTAAAACATAACATAACCTGACAATGATCAGCCCAGAGGGCTTTTCCAAGAGAAGGCCATATTGTTCTGGGTGGGGAAGTGCTCTAGCACAAGATGTCCTGAGACACGAAGGAAAGCACAGAGTGCGGAAGTTTTTCCGGTACATTAGTACTATATGAAAGGAGCTGACCATCGAACGTTAATATTGCCTTGTCCCAGAGACTGACATATGGGAAAGCACTGCATAAGATTCTCTGTAGACAGCTTGTTTTCTCCATGTCTTATAACGACAGGCACAAAGTGCAAAAGATACCAGACTTAACATTACGAAGCCCAAATCCAGATTGGTGTGTACAGCTAAGATGCTTACCTTTTATATCGTGCAGATGACTGAACAATTGCAGACCCCATTATTGTTTTACTATGCACTGTTTGTAAAGCCACTACAGAATATTTACCTTGGGAACAGCTTTAACATTAAGCATTTTATATACCAACCACGACGTTTGTAGTTAGGGAGTTTTCTGCTAATGGCTCTAAAGTACTCTGCTTTCAACTCCAGCGGGTTTAAAAATGTCATGCAAGAGGCTGGGTTTTATGATACGTTTGAGATCTTTAATCTCATCTCACATTTCAAATGAAGTACACCAGCCTGATACCAAGTTGAAAATGAAGGAAGGATGAAAGAAAATTATCATGAATACGAATTCAAAAAGTGTAATAAGAGCCTTTAGTATAAAAAAATCTGTACTTAGAAATTTAAGCAATGGTTCCCTAAAATGTTTTCTTTCTTTCCTCTTTTTCTTTCTTGTTGTTTGTTACTACGTATAAAATTGACATATCAAGGTGTTTCTGCTTATGCAGTGTAAAGAAACAGTATTACTTGGTACCTCTGTGAAAATGAATCAGGTACAAATCTCTCCAGTTTGTACAGGTGATTTTCATGGATGCCTGAATTTCACTGAAATTTATACATTCACAAGAAGATTATGCTGCAGCAAGGAGGTTCTTCACAGCTTGATCATTTGGCTGAGTCCTTGATTCACTGCAGCTTTTTTAATGCCAGCTCTATTAACATGAAAGAGCTGGAAAGGGTCCACAGAGTTAGTACCTGGCAGATAGTTGGTGTAGCTTTGGTACCTACCCCCACAAAACAAGAGTCTATTCTGCCTCTTGAGATTAATAAACCTCCACCAAGCTACCTCCACCTTGTAATAGCTCAGAACATTGTCATGGTCGAGGAACAAGTGAAGTTATGGATGAGTAGCAAAACCTGGTCGATGAGGAGAGCCAAGTAACCTTGCCCCGATCTGCATGAAGCAGAAACAAATACATGTCAGAACTGATTGACTCTCAGAGTCCTCAGGCCTTGTGACACAGGAAAAGATTTAACTGTTCTGCATATTGCAAAATTATCTGAGAAAATAGAAGTGTTAGTCTTCAGAAGAATACCCTCCCACCCTTGGGTTTTTGTTTTTTTTTTTTTTTTTTAATACTGAGAAAACTGAGTTAAAGTTGAAACACTATCAGGGTTTTTTCAAGGTCTATTTTCAGGTCCTTCACCGAAATGTCATACTCTAACCGTTGGCTAAGAACGACACTGGTAGAACCTGAAAGTTTTTCCAGATTCATACACCATGGTTGAATATGATCAGTTCTTAAGGAATATTCTGGTAAGAATTATCTTATATTTTGCTGGGAAATTAAACTAAGAGAAAAAAAATACCAAACAAAAAAACCCAAAAAACACCTATCTGTAGAACTATGAAGATATCTTCTCTTACACTGACAGTACTCAAAAAGAATCTAAATTTTAAAAGGATACTCACAAGCAACATAATTTTCTTGAATATAACGAATATTCCCTCAGTTATTCACTAGATTAATCCATGCAGTCAGACATAAAGTGAAAGGATTCAAGGTGAAGAGAAATTAGCAATGAAAAGAAATCAGCATATCAGCCTTTATGAATTTAATAGACTAATACATATTCTCTCCAGTTTCAAGCTCTGCATGAGCATATGTTTCTCTTTTTTTGTTGTTTTCTAGAAAGCACTCAAGGGCCCTCTGTGAAAGTAGCAGGGGATGACACACAAGTCAAGTTTGCCAGCACTTCCCTGTGCAGGTGCTTTGTTCAGTTCGTGGACACTACACCACATGAGTGTTTACAACTACCCTACAACAGCAAAAACTCAAGGAAAGTATCTGTGCCACTGCTGGTTTTCCCCAATGTCTTAGAAATGATTAAATGTTCCCATTGAAGCAGATAATGAGGAACTCTGTGGGAAAAAAAGGCTTTTTTTCTTTTTTTTTTCCCCTTCTGCATTTACATGCAGATTGTTTGAGATGCCAAGGATATGATTATTAATTATTAATGTGTATGCAAATATTCTTGATTCACACAACACATTTCAGTCATCAACCTGAACTCAGATGTTGAAATCATGACCAGTTATCAGCAGGTGGTGACTAAGTGCTTATGTGCTAATTATAGTTCCAAATGCAGTTTTATTAATTGTAGCTTGATACAAGTTACAAAGTGTTTAGCAAACATGTCTTAGTGTTGGAAATTATAATTGAATAACATATCTGCTTTCTAGGTCTTGGGGTCTAGAATTGACAATTTTGAGAACTGGCATAACAGGGAGACCAGTCTGTGCAAGCTCCCTGTTCTCATAGGCCATTTTCACTTTCTGTCCAGAAAACCTGAGTATTTTCTTTTCCTTCTGCTTCACAGGAGCCATATTAAGGGTGCACAGAACAGAAAGTCTTATTGGGTCAAAGACCTGGCAACCAGCCTTTTGGAAATGATGCATACAAACCTAGGATGCTTGCCTCAGACCTCAGTGTTGACACTCAGTTAACTCTTTACTTTCCCCTCTTTCAGTTGAACATTGAGTTCCAACACAGACAATGGAGAGAATTGGCCAAAAGTGTTTTCTTGATAATTACATTTTATGTAAGTAAGTAAATATGTATTGTAGCATGGCTTAGTGCTTGTAGGGATGCTAAACCATTGGATGTTGAGTTCCTGCACCTGAGGATGTTTAGTGATGTCAAGCATATTGGAACAGAGGCAAAAGGAGGATATGACAAACATGCAGACTCCTTGGAATATGCTATTTGGTGTTGATGAGGCACTTCACAGACCTGTAGGAAATGTGAACTGAGCCCTGATGAATCAAAGTAGGAATGTGAGCTCTGGCCTCCCACATAGTGGGTCTGTATTCTAACAACCAGTGGAGTGTAAAGAAGGGGAATGCTTCCCTCTGGGATCCCTTGTGAGATGGAGCTCATCAGACCCAGGCCCAGAAACACAGGAAAAGACTATTCCAGATGGTTGCAATATTCTGAATCATATTAAAAGGGTGTTGTGAACCTCAGGTATGATGAGTTCTGTATTAATTAATTTAAAAATAGTATACCATAAAGGATTTGACTACAGGACTCTAGGATTTCAACAGCTTCCTTTGGATGCTCTACAAGTTTAGTGTAAATTCTGGAAGCAGCTTTTTGTCCAAATTGTTTGCAAAAGTAGGTTTATTCCTGAAGATAGTTTCATTCTTTCTCAGCACAATTAGACTTTTCTGTTTATATATGCTCTCCTTTGTAATTTTAAATTTTTGCTAGACATGAGGCTAAAAAGACAAACACCTGTCTACAAGAGAGTTACATTCACTGGAAAATAATCCATCAGCTTTAGTCACAAGATTCCAATTTGATCCGACCCTACCATGTCGTTGCAGATCCATGACAATTGAAAGAATAATCTAAAGGATATCCTAGTACACCATGAGCATAATTCAAAAGCAAATAAGGACACACTTCAGGAAGTTATGGTAGAAACAGAGCCATTCTGAAAGGAAGACAACCGAATCTTTACTGCTGAGGGCAGAATTAGAGTGAAGAGCAGTTACAAAGATGTGTCAGAAAATCTAGTTTCACCCAGATTTGTAACTGGATGGAAGAAATCTCATTCAGTTGTCAGAAACTGTTGTGTGCTTTTTTTTAAACTGAATAGTTTTGAGAACAGAGAGACACAAGGAACACTGCATTTCCCTTTTCTGATGTACTGTAGAAGAGTCACACATAGTAAAAGGCAGGACCTCAAAATGTGTGTGAAGCTGTGTTTTCTTATGACACAGTAATACTCAATAAGTTACATCGAAAAATGAGAAGCTGGTAATTTGTATGCTGAAGGATCTAAACTGTAGCCATTTGTATTTTTTATTTTTTAATCAGGAAATAAGAAGGAAGAGGGGTTGTAATATAGGTGCTGTGCTGTGGTAGTAAACCTCTTGCTTTCAAAGTTCAGACTATAACAGGAATAGGATACCTGTAAGCAGCAAAGGACCAGTGTTTAGAAATAAACTAAACTGTTAGAATGACAAAGTTGTTGCAACATAAGGTGCCCTAAGAAAATGTAAGTAGGAGTTCTACCTTCCTTCCCAATTCTGACACCAATATTTTCTTTATCTTCATTGAGCGTGGTTGACAACAACGCAGAGAATCAGATTGTTGAGCAAAGCTATTCAGTGGTCAAATGTATGTTGTCAGAGAGTTCATGAAAAAGTCATTAGCTCTCCTCCCCTCCTCTTTCACTGTCAGGCAGAATCTTGTCATAAATACAGTCACTTGTCTAGCAGGATATCAATCTATCCAGGTATCACCCACTTCCTGTCTCTGGCCATATGTTTCTGTTATTTATGTCAAGAAAATAGCATTTACACAACCGCTGCTAGTTGTTTACAGAAGTTTAACTCCTGTGATATAGTCCCGCTTGTGTTGCATGCTTTTAGCCCATAGATAATACATGAGGTTGTACATTTTAAAATATGCTACCACATGCATGATAGAATAAACACAGAACTGAACTGACAGCACCATCTGCCAAACACTGTTGATGTCAAGAGAACGGTTTCTGCACAATATTCTGCGGCTCCTCCAAGAGATAAGGCTAGTTTTTCTCATGGTATGACTAGACTAAATTTGGCTTGTTCACTTAGTGCTCAAATTGTTAAAAGTTTCAGAAGCCTACTTGGGCCTCCTAAGGAGCACTGCAGAGGAATAGTGGAAACTGAATAATTCTCACATCTGCTTTTCTTGTTCTTACTACTAGTCGTGTTCTTGTTTACATGCTTACACCAGGAATAAATCTGTGAGCAATGTATACATGACACCTAGCTACTCAGTGCTCTAAAGTCATGGAAAATTCATAACATTAATCTTTAAATGCCCCCTCTGAAAATTATATAGGGCAATCTGCCTTCAGATGCAGTCTAGATGTTTGCAGTGAGACATTAGCAATAGTTAGATTTTTTTCCCCTGAGATTTTTTCCCTGTTAGACACCTACATTATTCAGAGTCCCTAATGAAACAAAAAGATAAAGGTGGCAGTATTCCTTTTCCTTCTCATATTTTAAAATTCATAAACATTAGACTGCTAATTTGGACTCAATCTCTTAATTTGGACTCATGGATTCGTTCTCAAGAGTGGGCTTTATTACCAGATTGTCTCCTGGATATAACTGCAAGGATTAGGAGGGAGGAAAGCCCTTTTGTATGTCCCTCAGCAGCAACAACCTCAAAGCTGCAAGGTCCTTGAATGTATGACAATCATCATTTAGAAGGAAATGAAAGAGTCTTCACTGAATGTCTCAAGGAGCATATTCTGCCTTCCAAACACCAAACCCTGGTGTTAATGGTCACAAGTAGCCAATGTTACTCCCCAATCAGGCTGATTAAAAGCTAGAAGGCTTCTAACCTGGAGTTTATTGACAACGACAGTTGTCCACATCCTACGCTGTGATAATCTTAAAATACTTAGGTAGTTAGAATAGCTCACAGTTAGATCACTTATAGGCCTGGGTTTCCCTGTGCATCATCCTAAGTTATGCCACCCAGATGTGGCCTGATGGAACTAGGACATGCAGAAGTCCCATAGAAGCTGGAGCTGTCAAACTCCCAATGAGTACTTCCATGCATGTGTAAAATGCCCAAGGCGTTCTAGCTGTATCCGGCTCATTTTTCATGCACAAATCATGGGTGCCAGGCAAGTTTGGCAAGCTTCAGGAATGCCTGGGTGGAAATATGAGAGTTGAAGATCTTGGGGTGCTCACAGAGCAATTTGGAGCTCCATTTTCAAATCCTAGCTTTGTCTCCTAAGAGCTACCTCCCTTATATTGAGAGTGATGAATTCCTGTAGTTGCATGATTGCAGGGTCAATTTCTTGCCAGGTGTCCTATACCAGACCTGAGGAAACACTTAATGAAAACATTTTCTGAAATGTTCCACGGTAAAGTTTCACTTTGTATGAATCAACTTTATCACAATGAAGTTTTATGGAAGAATATCTGACCACCCCTACTTCTGGAATCCATATTGCAGAGTGAAATCACATTGGTTCTGCTATCGTCAAGGCCTTTTCTCCCTGCAGATGGCTGAGGAACAAGATTTATGCTGTACTATATTATTATTTTATGTAACATAAATGGATTTGCATGTAATAGTATGCTTAATGTTAGGCACTACTTACTGTTTACTATGAGTATATTATTACATCAATACTAAATGAGTTTGTAAGAAGATAGCAAACGAAAGACAGAGGCAGTTTTATTATGATTAATTCTCACCAATTTGCTGTACTGTTTGAAAAACAAGATATCACTGAAACATTCTCCTCTAAGAAAAGCCCTAAGAAATCCAGTTTTTTCTTGTTTTGTTATAGTCATAATTAATTTGGAAAAAAAAAAAGTAAACCCAGCACATTCTCACAGTAAAAAATTGTAAAACAGATGCATATTTTTGATTTATAAATGTATTACATTTTAGAAACATTTTGAACAAGATTAGAGAGCAGATTTAGATTGGACATTAGGAACAGGTTCTTTACTATGAGGGTGGTGGAGCAATGGAACAGGTTGCCCAGGGAGGTGGTTGGGGCCCCATCCCTGGAGATATTCATCATGGGGCTTTACAAGGCTCTGGGCAGCCTGATCTAGTTAAGAACCATTTTAACATCAACCTTTTCTGTGAAATGTTGGCTACTGTGGAAAAGCTGCAGAGAGATCAGGGGGCAGCATTTGATCTTAAGGTGCTTGACCATTTTGTTGGTTCAGTTTACTTAGATAAAACTTTAACCAGCACTACTAAATCTTCAGCTTCATTAGCTGTCTACATTCTTTCCAAGGACAGAACTGTGCATGTGAACAGTTAAATGCAGACTTTTTTATGATTTTAATTTAAATATATTTTAATAACGTAACAATATATCTTATGAAGATGCTACAGAGAAAATACAAGATCATGAGCTGAGATCTCCTTGTTTGCCCATTTCTCATATACTAAGAAATGCTAGGGCACTGGGGATATTGTGCTTTGTAGTTTCATTTTATTTTGAGCATTGATTTTGACCAAGATTTCCAGATATTGAACCCCATGCTTCAACCTCTACACAGTGATGTTTTGAATCACACATTTGAAGTAAAACCTGTCCTATACACCTTGTTGGGACAGGGGAGTTGGACTAGATGACTTTTAAATGTCCCTTTCAGTCCAAAATATTCTATGATTATTGTACAAACCTAACCATTTTGTCTTTGAAGCATATAGACAGGTGATAGCCACAGGCCCCTGCAACATCTATATGTATTCTGTGGGGAAAGACAAGCCTCCTGGGACTCTGAAAGCAACCTAAAATTTCCCCTCTATATTTTCCTTTAACTCAAGTATTAATATTTAAGCACATATTTTTCCCCTATACTTTTGCACTAAAACATTAAGACACTTGTCATTAAAACTCAATGTTTAATTTGCTTTCTAAACACCATAGTCAACAGCTAGATGAACATTACTGACAGTTGCATTACTCTCTTTATTTCTTCTAGGAGCTTGACTAGTAATACCTAGAGGGATCTCAATGAATATTGACTAAAATAAAACAAAACTTGGTTTTACCTTTTTTTTTTTTTAAAAAAAAATATTACTATTTGACTACCAATGATAAAAGATTTTTTGAAACTCTTATAAAAAAAAAATCAAGAACAACCCCAAGATTCACCCCCCTGCCCCTGCAATAAACAGGTACTTTATATTTTTTATTTTTCAGCTCTTACTACCCAGACCACTTGCTCTGCTGTTACTGAATCTTATGGAGAAGAGTAATTTCTTGGACTCCTTCACTAGAAGGTGTCACTGAGATTATGCTGAGTATCCAGAGCCTCCTCAAATTCCAGGAATCTCATTAAGAGTTTCTGCAAGTCTCAATCTAACAGTGAACTCCCAACTAGTATGCCATCAGCTTTTCTCTGTTTCTCCTGCAGTTCCAGTTCCTCAGCATCATCCTTCCCTTCCCAGCCTTAGGGAGCATCATGCACTTCACAGCAGGACCACACTGAAATGGGTGAGAAAGTAGGGTAGCAGCCAGGAAAGACTGAGATTTAGCAACACTGAATATGTAGCCCTGGGCCCTATTTACTTAAATCCATTTACCCTTTTCTGAATACTCAATTATTAATTTCCTTGTGGACTTTCCTTTTATGATTTTAGTCCCTCGATGTCAGGGTGAATAATTACAGTGAAAGCTGTTCACGGTCTTAGCATCTTCATGATGCAACACAACTGGAACAGATAACCTGAGAAAGTCTAACACTGTAAAGCTGCAAAGAGTTTTTCAGTATCATGTTTCTTATCTTAAATACGTTTTCACAGAGACCAAAGAAAATGTATTTTTTTATGTTGGAACACCAAGTCTGACAAATCTCAGCTTCAAATATTTCTAAATTAAAGATTATCTGAAAAAAAAAATCCACTTCTTGCAGTTTCATGGTACAGAAAAATTTCACTCCATGGATTAGAAGATGGCAATATCCCAAATAACTTATCTCAAAATTTTAAAAGTAGCAGTGTCCAGAGACCTGAATAAAATGCCTCTTGTTGATGACATTTGGAAATATTCTTGTCTTCCCTCTGTCCCATAAATACAATTTCAGAATATTTATTTTTGGGGGGACGGAGGGTGGAGAGGGGAGTGTAGGATGTTTAAATGACAGGCTTGTATTCCACCTACCTTTGAAGGCTTTTATCAACAGCAAAGATGACAGCTAAAAAAAGCTACACTAGGGAGATATGTTGGTTTTCACCAGGCATATATGAGAAAAGGTTGGCAAAAGCCCATAAAATTTCACACTCTTTGTGGATGACAAGTATCCTTACACATTACTTGTTCACAAAACCATATCTGACCAACATCCCATCTGTTTGATCATAGAATTTGTAAATCATCCTCTAGGTTTTTCCTTGTCCATTCCCATGTTCAGTAAAAGTGGCAGGAGGCGTACATGGGTAAACATGGATCTCTTTAAAATAGACAGAAAGATGGAAGCAGGGTCAAGTCACCCATCCAGTTTTGGGCACCTCAATACAAGAGAGATGTGGAGGTGCTGGAGCCAGTGCAGAGGAGGGCAAGAAAGCTGGTAAGGGGCCTGGAGAATAAATCTTACGAAGAGCAACTGAAGGAGCTGGGGCTGTTTAGTTGGAAAAAGAGAAGGTTGTGGGGAGACCTCATTGCTCTCTACAACTACCTGAAAGGATGTTGTAGAGAGGCTGGTGCTGGTCTCTTCTCACAGGTAATTAGTGATAGAACAAGAGGGAATGGCCTCAAGCTGCTACTGGGTAGGTTTAGACTGCAGCCATCCAGCCTGACTTGGACAGACTGGAGAGCTGGGCAAATAGGAACCTAATGAGGTTCAACAAGGACAAGTGCAGAGTCCTGCGTCTAGGGAGGAAGAACAAACTGCAGCAGTACAGGTTGGGAGGTGATCTTCTGGAGAGCAGCCCTGTGGAGAAGGACCTGGGAGTCCTGGTGGATAACAAGTTATCCATGGGACAGCAATGTCCCCTCATGGCCAAGAAGGCCAATGGGATCCTGGGGTGTATCAAAAAGAGTGTGTCCAGCAGAGCCAGGGAGGTTCTCCTCCCCCTCTACTCTGCCCTGGTGAGACCTCATCTCGAGTACTGCCTTCAGTTTTGGGCTCCCCAGTTTAGGAAGGACAGGGACCTGCTGGAGAGGGTCCAGCAGAGGGCTATGAGGATGATTAGGGGACTGGAGCACTGCCTGGTGAGGAGAGGCTGAGGGACCTGGGGCTTTTTAGTCTGGAAAAGAGAAGACTCCTTCTCTGGAGTCTTTCAAGGCCCATCTGGATAAGTTCCTCTGAGCTAGATTGTATGGTGATGCTCTGACAGGGGGGTTGGACTCGGTGATCTCCTTGGGTCCCTTCCAACTCCTGACATCCTGTGATCCTGTGACATTAGGAAAAAAAAAATCACAGAGTGGTCAGGCATTGGAATCTGCTGCCCAGAGAGATGGTTGAGTCACCAACCCTGGATGTGTTTAAAGTTCATTCAGATATGGTGTTTGGGGATATGGCTTAGAGGGTGAAATTTGTAGTGGAGGGTTACTACTACTACAGGTTGGTGATCCTGAGGGTCTTTTTCAACCTGAATGTTTCTGTGATTCTGTGATTAGAAATATAAAAAGCAGCCTAAGCATGCAGGAATAGTATTAGCAAAAGCCAAGGCCTGCCTGGAATTGAACTTGGAGAGATTGTGAAAGGAAGCAAGAAGAGCTTCCATAGGTCTATCAGTAACAAAAAGAAGACTCAGGAAAATACAGCTCTGGTATTGGATGGAGCAGGAGACCTTATGACAGGGGCTTTGGGAATGTTTGATGTACTCCCTGGCTTTTTTGCCTCAGTTTATTTTGTTAAGACTTATCTTGAGAAATGTCAGGTCCCTGAGATCAGTGGGAAAGTCTAGAGCATCACAGATTCACACCTCAGTAAAGGAAGATACAGTGAGGGAAATTTTAAACCCATGGACACACACAAGTTCATGGGATGAGATGAAATGCACCCAAGAGTTGGGGGGGTTGGTCATTGTGAATCCAACTCAACTACCTCTGGAAAGCCATGGCAATCGGAAGAGAACAGGAGGAAAGTGAATGCCAAGAAGTGCAAGAAGGACCATGAATCTACAAGCCTGGGAATGTGATGGAACAAATTCTCATGGGAACAATTTTCAAATATATTAAGGACAAAAAGATGATTTTTGAATAGCCACCACAAGCTGTCAAAGGGGAAATAATGCTTAACCAACCTGATAGCTTTCTACAATTGGTTTATTTTCTCAGTGGGTGAAGAGTGATCAGTGGATGTTTTTACCTTGCATTGAGCAAGGCTTTGTCCCTTTGACAAACTGGCAGTGAGGTGGCAGTGAGTCACCACTGTGGTAGTCAAAGGATCAATACTGTGGCCAGTACTATTTAATGTACTCATTAATGACCTAGATGATGGGACTTCTGCAAGTTTGCAGATGATAAAAAGTTATAAGCAATGGATGATGCATCAGATGGCTACACCATCATTCAGAAGGACATTGACAAGCTGGAGAACTGGGCTGACAGGAATCTCCTAAAGCGTAGCAAAAGGAAATACAAAGTCCCATCCCTGAAGGAAGAAATCCCGAGCACCCTACATACAGGCTAAGGAGTAGCTATCTAGAAAGTAGCTTTGAAGAAGACTCTGGGAGTCTAGTGAACACCTAGTGAAACACAAGCCAGAAATGTGTCCTTGTGGCAAGGGTGGTCAGCTGCCCTCAGGCTACACTAGGAAGAGCAACGTCAACAGGTCAAAGGAGGTAACCCACCCCTCTACTCTGGTAAGAGCTCATCTATTTCCAGGATCCTAATTAAGACAAAGGACTTGATGAAGTTTTCATTGGTCACTTGACTGTGTGAAATAGTCCTTCTTGAAATCATGTCTATGACCAAAAGCGACGTTTTTCTCTAAAATAACATTTTGCATCATGATTTATCAAGACAAAAATATATCTTCATGACAGAAGAAATTAACCTTGACCACCTTCAGCTGCCTAAAGGTTCTGGTTGAAATTCCTTTTCAAATCAACTGAGGAAGACAGGTATGTCAGAAATTGAGTCATTCTGCTAGTTTTAGACATCTATCTCAGAACAGAATAAGTCATCTTCTATTTATAACTTTATGCTTGAAAAAGGACTGTAGAGAAATGGTTGAGAGATATGCACTACCTTTACATGACTAAAAATAGGTGAAATTAATTCCAAACTGAGTGTTTACATGAGTTCAACCTGAGTTATTTTGAGGGGGTTGTGTTTGGCATTTTAGTTTTTTTTTTTATTATTATTAAAATGAAGCAAATTTCAGTCATGTCTGAGAAAGCAACATCTGATCATAATATTTACCAGGTTATGGATTCACCCAAACTACTGATTTATGGTTTGGGTACTACAAAGAGAAGACATAAATTAATTGTAGAAAATAAATTCTGATTGTGTTCTTTAATTAATTTTTATTAAGATCTTTCTCAAGAAAATGCCTATTTGAGAGTACAGTTTTCAGTGTAGTGTTTCATTAAATCTTGATTGAAACAAAAATTATATGAACCAGGCCACAGAAGAGCACTTTTGAGAAATTAGGTCACAAAGAAAAGCTAAATGACAAATCCTAGTGTATCTTTCCAGAGAAGGGTTTGAGAAGAATTCAACAGCAATTTCTGTAGATCTAATACTTTTTTCTTATTTAACATCTTCAGTAATGATACAGAAGAGGCAGGAAGTAAAACATTAATGAAGTGCATTAACACAACTAAACCCTGAGGGCTGCCAAAAGCCAGGGAAAGATATTAAGAAAAAATTAAAACATGGTTAGAGAATATCAAACCCAAATGTTGTCCATACAGTATTATCTAAGCACATGATGTAAGAGCACATTGTTCTTAACAAAGAATGAAGCAACATATTGTATATTTAAAGAAATCAAAGACTAATCCATAGTACAGTCAGCAACATAACACTACAAGAGTGCAAAATTTCTTGACATTTGTTGAACAGTGACTTGAGTTTAGTCTACCTATGGAAATATTCAGTTCATTCTTTGCTCTTGCAAAGTTCTGGGCAACAGAGATATTTTGTGGCAGTAGGTTTCACAGTCTATCTACAATCTCAGTGAAGAACATTTCTGTTTTAAATTAGCTGCTTTACAATTTCTTGCACTACCTAATTTTTGAGAAAACATGAATAGATTTTTGGAATCATTATTCAAATGTTCTCTCTTTGACTGAGATGATATTCAGTTGTTGGTAGCCTGCTTATTTGTTTGGAAAACAGAATGATGATACAAAATACTTCTACTTTTAGTGAAGCCCTTTCTGTTTACAAAGGAAATTAATAGTCTTTCTTTTCACAGAGCGTGGGAGAACTCAAAGTAAAAAAAGAGGTGAAACAGGCCTGTGGCATAAATTCATCAAATAAACCCATAGTGTCCACAAAAAAAAAAAAAATCAACTATTCCATTAATATATTCAAACAAGTCACTGAAGAACCTGCCTCCCATCCCTCTATCTATAGTGTCAGACATTTTGGTCAGAAAGTGAAACAAGCACACAATCCCTTTTTCTCTCAAACACCTGCTATGATGCCCTTGAAAATACATCATTTCTTGATTATATATTAACAGTAGGATACCATTAATATAAGGAAAGGAGCTATCAAAACAGAAGATAGATGATCAAAGAAGCCCACAAGTTGATCTATTACCAAAAACTGAGTGACGCTTAACCAACAACAAAAGAGAAAGTTACTTGTAACTATGTTGTTACATGACAAGACTTGTGTGATTCTCTTAGCTTTTAAAAGAAATCATCATGCTGCCTTTTTTGTCTGCCCTGACATAGTTTCAAAGTACCAAAAAGCCAGACAAAATTTCACACAGTGATTTATTTTATTATTGATATATAAAGACTGAAATGATGCAAGTGGACAATACATGGGATGTGTCTGGGTGAAGGAACTTGAAAGAGAAGCCTTAAAGTTCTGGGCTCCTCAATTCAAGAGAGATGTTGAGGTACTGGAACATGTCCAGAGAAAAGCAACAAAGCTAGTGAGGGGCCTGGAGCACAAACCCTATGAGGAGAGGCTGAGGGACCTGGGGTTGTTTAGCCTGGAGAAGAGGAGGCTCAGGGGTGACCTCATTGCTGTCTACAGCTACCTGAAGGGAGGTTGGAGCCAGGTGGGGGTTGGTCTCTTCTCCCAGGCAACCAGCAGCAGAACGAGGGGACACAGTCTCAAGTTGTGCCAGGGGAGGTACAGGCTGGATGTTAGGAGGAAGTTCTTCACAGAGAGAGAGATTGCCTATTGGAATGTGCTGCCCAGGGAGGTGGTGGAGTCACTGTCCCTGGAGATGTTCAAGAAAAGCCTGGATGAGGCACTCAGTGCCATGGTCTGGTTGATTGGATAGGGCTGGGTGATAGGTTGGACTGGATGATCTTGGAGGTCTCTTCCAACCTGGTTATTTCTATGAATCTATGAAAGTAGGACGATGGCCTTTATTCCTCCCTTTCCTGCCCTTCCTGTAGCTTACCTTATCCTGGTAGCCACAAATCTTTTTTTTCTCCCTTGTTTCTTCACCACAAACATTGTTTCCTGCCTGCTTTCAGAACAGACCCTACTTTCCCTCCTCTGTCTGGCAAGTCTCTGGAAAAGGAAGAATTACAAGCCAAGTCCTGGGACAAATAGCTTGGACATGTTATACTAGTACAGATGTTGTGATGATAGTAACATAACATAACATAACATAACATAACATAACATAACATAACATAACATAACATAACATAACATAACATAACATAACATAACTAATATACCCATATTAGCTGGACCTGAGTTTTCTCTAAGGCTGCTATTGACCCCTTATAGTTCATTTGCTCCTCAGAGTCCCTTCCAATAACTAAAGATCCAGTCTCCCTTTCTTGGGCTGTGCAGATGGGCTCTATGCTCTGTGGCAGCTATCCTCACTAAACGAAAACATTCATTTTAGCTAACATTTTTCAAGGTCTGTAGCAGTTTGAAGAGCCAGTAACACTGTGATCAAAGATGAAAATTGATGAATAGCTACCAGGATTTGAGTTGCATGATGTGACTTTGCACTTGTTGCTCAGGATTTAGCTGCTTTTTTCCATCATGAATTTTTATGCATTTAAGGGATAACATGCCTCTGTTTCAGAAATAGGACGTTTTATGGCAGGAAAAGGGCACACACTACTTGCTTCAACACATGCTTTCACAGAATTTATGATAATTTGGACAAATATTACACAAAGGCTGTCCAACTTCATTCTTCCTTAGAAAAATTTACACCAGCTTTTATAACTGACTTAAAAAGATGTGAATTAGGAGATAACCACACCCCTGAGACTTTCTACTTTGAAATCTCAGAGAAATGATGTAAAAGTGAACACTGAAATCAAGTGATATAAAAAGCAAATTTTCTAGAGCTTAGTAGGGCAGAGATGATGAAGAAGATAATAACCTTCTGAATTAGGCTCAGTCTCCAGGTCATACTATGGAGTACAGATCTCCACTGCACTTGGAGGATGACCCTACCTCATCCCCTCTCTCTGCTCAAGGGCTGAGAGCAGCCTTTGGGAAGTTTGTGCCCCTGAAATAATGTTTTCCAATTTCTATTATTTCCTGTCTTTTGAAAGTGATAATGACTTGTAAATTGTATGAGGGGCAATCAAATATATTCAGCATTAGAGAAAAATTTAGATGCTGAAAATTCATTTGGACACTCAGGCTTTTCTTGGCAAAAAATATTTAGCCATCAAGTTATCATGCATTGAGTAACTGCTAATAATATTTGAGATTTCTAATAAAGTTCTTGTATAAAACATGCACATTTAAAAAAAGGCATTTAAAAATGTGAAATGATGTGCATTTTTCTGCTTACAACTTCAGAAACCAAGCAATACAAACAAATGAACAGTGATGATTTGGATAAAGAAGTGCCTTGTGTACTACCAAGCCATAAATGTGCTACACTTCATGACTTTGAAGTTTATGAGCTACTCATGTTTGGATGGATCAGCCAATGTCTCTCTGATCAACCTATATGTTCATGAGCATTATACTACTGCTGGTATTATACTATCAGTTGCTCTGCATATTGCATTTTACCTCAAAATGACCACTGGAAATTTCTGATGTCAGAAAAATGCTTGCTTTCCACCCTGAAATGCTCCTTACATTTGATACAGAGCTTACATTTATAGTCAAAGCTCCAAGGTAGTAGTATTTTTTTCCTGTTTTCTCCCATGCTTATTTAATTGCTCTATAGTTATGAAAGGGAGAAGTTATTAGTGTCCAGATTTAATTGGAAGCTTTGATTATTGGGAGTTTTTCCCACAGTCAAATAGTAAGAGTGGTTTTCATATATGGTTTATACTGGCTCTGAGCACTTTAAATACATTTACTGGCAAGATATTGAAGTAGATACATAGAGGTGGTGGTGGAGGGGGGGTGGGGTGGGGTGGTGTCAGCTTTTAATTGTAACTGTCTTGCAGAGTGGTGTTGTTTTAATATCCTGTATAGATTTTTATGTAATACACTTACTTGCAGGCAGCCTGAAGCAAGAATCAATTCTGTGAAGGATTCTTCTTTTGTTAAAAGCCAATCTTGTTTTAATGATGCATGAAGAAATATTCGAGCATTGACATTTTTCTGTCAGGTTTCTTTTGAAAAATCAATTAAGATAATACTGCTTTGACCTAGTTATCTAGTTAATGCTTATTAGGAATGTAATATGATTTACTGTCAGCATAATAATTTTTGTATTTTATCCCATTAGCTTGTGCATATTTCAAAGTGTATTACACAATGGTCACTTCTTAAAATGTAATGTAGCAGAATATATTAATTAGATTGACTGGGATCATTAGACAGAAACTCTCCCATTGGCTCTTTGTGTCAAATTTGTGTATCATCCCTATCAAGTTAATTCATTGTTTATTTCTCTGGAAAGTGTTTCTGAGCAACGGTGATACATAAAAACTTTTTTAATTGGCCATAACCTCTTTGGTTCATTTCTACATATTTTTTATTTCTACCTCTTTCTAAGCTAAACACACTGATTACACAGGATCACCAAATAGATAAATCTTAAAAAGTGAGACTTTTTGAAAGCTGATAGGTCGTAAAAGAGCAGAGGTAGATGCATGAAGGGACTGGCATAGAAGCACAGAACCCCCAGTGAAGCATTTGATTTGGTAGGTGTTAAAAATTCAAATGATTGTTCTATTTATTTTTTGCATTTCAGATGCTTAGTGTTAACAGAAAGATCAATAAAGGGGTTGTGTTAGTGAGACATTAGTGAGAAACTATCGATTCTTATCCATTTAGTGGTCGGTGTTAACCAAGAACTGAACTATTTCACCTTGTTAAGCAGAACAGAAATTAAATCTTTCCATCACTTTCAGAGCAGTTGTCTATCTCAGAACAAGCCTGCAGTTAGACACTTCTGCAAAGTTTATCCACTTCCATCGTGCTAATGATCTGTGTGACGTTAAAGGAGTGGGAAGGAAGGATGACTGTCTCTTCTGTAGATCTTAGTGAAAGAAATATAGCACGGCAAGAGGCAGTAATGATCTTTCTCATATCATGAAAAGGTCTTTCTTGTAGTCTGGAATAAGCATTTATTTGTCAGGTAATTTTCAGTGTGGGATGTTAATGATCTATATACCTGTGTTATCATCATTACGGGATGAAGATTTGCCTTGATTTCATGATTCCTGCTAGAAACGCATGCCATAGTAATGAAGACAATATCTACAATAAGACACAAAACAATAGATGTTCACTTTCTTAAAACATCTTTTCTGCAGACACAGGGCAAATTCAAATCAAGACTACCATCTTTTACAAATATATACACACACACACACACATATATATATTTCAAAATATATATATGTATATATATAAACTGATCAAAAAGATAACTGAAGTGTCATACATTATCACCAAGAAGAAAACAACAGCAAGGTGTGGGTTTTTTTTCCATTTCTTAAAATAAACCCCAAACCCAATACCTACACATTTGGCCTCTTATTAATTTGCTGAATTTCATACTATTTCTCTACATTCTCCTTCAATTGAGTCACAGTAGCCGATGCCACGGTGTTGCTGTCATACATCATTTGAAACACATCTTTGCACTCAAAACCCTTGCATTCAACAAAAGCCACCACATTGCATAGACTGACATGGCAAATATGAGCTGAAAGTTTTTGAAAGAATTTTGTCTCCTTTCTTTTAACATTTGTATAAAATAGAAGAGGATACAAATGAAGAAATGCTTTCTCCGTATGTTGATTTCCCTAATTTAACTTAAACTTATATGCCTTTAAGGTATTTGTAGATATCAGTAAATTTTTTTTACATGTCATTAGAAAAGCCAACAGTCTGGAACCATTGCAGAGAGCTCAGTATATATAATTTGTCTTAAGCCTGTGAATAAGATGGCATCTTGAAATCCATAAGTAACGGTGAAAATGGTAAGATGGATCCTGACTTTCCTTGGATAAGTGGAGTGCATGCAATAAATATATAAATAGGAAATGATTCGAGATACAGGGTTTTATGATTGGCATTGTTTACCATCCACAAAGGAAGCAGGGAGAAAAGAACACCCTGATGCTATCAGTTATTCTTATTTGCATGTAAACTCTGATATTAGGATTCATTTTTAAGCATGTCACTTTTTAGCTCCTAATTAATTGCAATGACAGCACTGTGAGCGTCTGTTTGTAGGAAAGATGCTGTTGTGGCTGAGGTTTTAATTATATTAAATATTAATCACGGATTGAAATTGGAAACCTTAAATTATTGTTTAATGATCAATGATCAAACGCATAATCAAGATAAAGAAAATTAGGATTGCAGACAGCAACATCACAATTTGAATTTTACATTATTAGTCTTCTGCCTAACTAGGCACTTTTCTTGAGTATCTGAACTGTTTTGCCTTTTAACTGTGCTTGCAGTTGCTATAGTGATGGCATAATTTCGTAATGGTCTAAAAATGACACTGGCATAGATACTGACAGATAGGAATTAATTCACTAACAAGTAATTATGTAGCGAAATGTTGACTGCCATGCAGAAGGTGCACTGTGACACATTTACTGTTTTTCAGGGATGGCAGTAACATTAGCGTTGGTCATTAGTGGTAGACATCTCCGTACAGTGTTGGATACAGACTTATATGCAGACCTATTTAGTTACCTGTGTGACAGCCTTGTTCAGGACACCAGAAACAGCTGTCCTAGCCTGTATGAGCCAAAATAATTAGGCCTGTCATCTTCTCGCTCTGATTTCCCCTTCAACCTGCTCCACAAAATGCAAATATTTTGCTTTCATTGTCACATTCACCTTGACATGGATATTGCTTTGGCGCATAACTGGATGAGATGACTCAGAATTTGCATTGTTCATTCTAATAAATTTGCTTCCCCTCTACTGCATGGCAGGACCCATCAGATAAAGTCTCCCAGAGTGTCATCAATCAACACTGCTGACAGACGGCTTTTGCCTTCATTTGTTACATATGAGAACATGCTTAATTATTTGTCCTGTAATTAGTTGGGAAAATGTCAGGAAATGTCAACTCTCTGTTCAGTCTGGAAGGGCTCTGCTTGAAAGCCACAATGACTGAAGTGTCATTAATGCTGCCTAACAAGACGAGGATCAGCTGGGGAAAAGTGAAAGCTTCTAAAAAAGTAATCATGGTGAGTTAAAGAAAACTGCAAATCAGCACCAATAATAAGATGTGAATCCTATTAGCAAACACTTATATTTTTCATCTGTTACTCCTCATAATAAAAATAAGGGAGAAAAGCCCAAGGAACAAATACAGGGGGCTCATAGAATTTCTGTCACATATTCATTGGCATTTCCTAAGCCAATCATGCTTAATGCATTGCTGTAGGTAGTATCTAATATTTAGTTTTCAGATTTGAGACACATTTTTACATTCATGCAGCAGTATAATATGCAATGGATATGTGGAGGTAAATATTATTTTTACATTAATCAAGGAGTGTAAGATTAATTGGATGTGAAAATTTGTTTTTCTGAATATTAAGCTGGTAAGTAGCGTAGACATGAGCTTTAATTTTAGGAACAGAAGTAAAACTAAATGAGCACAATCTGTTTATCAAGTCTTTACAGTTGCCTGCAATATGCAACCGAACAGATTTCTTGAAATTACGTGGACATCTAGGAAATATCATCTCTCCTTTTCCGTGGTGAAATACAAGGGCAACCTCTTATTTTTAATATTAAAATTAAAAAAAAAAATGGAAAGAGAAAGGAAGCCATATCAGTGAGACTAAATAACTACACCATATTCTCCTTGGCTGTATTTCAGAAAAGGAGAAGCA